>NW_028300916.1:773076-927692 GCF_049000335.1 Polistes dominula | reverse complement strand
GCTGTTTGATTTATTCGGTATTACTAAGTGATAATCTTATTGACTGTTAAACATGTAAAAGCGAGGTGTGCCTACGGCTTAGAACGCTATCGCTTCTCTCGCTTCGTAGGCATACACGATCGCGCAATGTTTATCGTTCGACCATTGTAAATGCCGATATTTTTCGAGATCTTTTTGAATTTTTAAACGATCGTCTTTTTTTATAAACGGTCAATGTGTTTATAGATAATTATTCGTTTATAAACACTGACCGTAATAATAGCAAATAATCTAACTTTGTAGATAGGAGAACAATTTAAACAAAGTTTTTTCTTCGTGTCAAAATTTCCTATAAAATAAATTAAGAAGATTTCAAGTTCGTGTTATTTCATTCTTTGCCTTTAAACTCGATAATAAATAAGCGCGTTCGAATAAAGATTAAAAGATGCATGATTAGGTATCGTTCGTCGTTATAAATCATAACATTTTCTCAAATTACGGCTTGCGCTTATGAAAAGGCTTTAATTTTATAAGCCACGCTATGATTGTGTCGAGATATTGATAAATCGATTAACAAGAGAAAACGAAAAGAAAATTTTGATATGAATGGAACTCTAAAGTCAAACGCTAAATGAATTAGGTTTGTAATCAGGTGAAATTATATTTGCGCTATGCGACGTCACGGTAATTACCTTTATGTGATTATTTTCTAATTTAAGAGAGATCGATTGCATAATAAGTGAAATACTTACGACGTCCTGCATTTCCAAAGTTTCAAATATTTTTATTTAGAATTTACGAAACGAATTAACAAAAAATCCAATTCTTTCCTCCAACTTGTATCTCTCTATTTTCTTTTTTGTCATCCATGAGAAAAATCTGTTGGATCGTCGCACAGGCAGTCAGGCAGGCAGGCATCACCACCTCCACATATCCTCCAGTGTCCTTGCAAAAGTGCAACAGGACGATCGAGTCAGTGGAGAGGGGCGGGTGCCCGCAATGGGAATACAACTTGGCTACCAGTTTTTCTGCCGATCTCTGAGCAAAAGTCCCGACTGGAGGCACACAAACGTGTAGTCACGCACACGTTTGCACGCATTACGCATGCACTTGGGATGCGTCGCGATCATTCTCTCTCACTCGTACTCGTATAAGAGTAAAGCAGTCGGTGCATCCGAGAGCGCAGTTGCATTGGCGGGGCGAACAGCCAATCGGCTTATCGCAAGGCGAATTCACCCCTCCAGATCTCTGGCGAAGCCGCCACAACCGTGTATGCGCGAGACTGCCAGTTTACTTTAAGGATCTCTTCTCTCTTTTCATTTTTTCTTCTTTCAGTATTTTTCCTCTCCTTCTACTACTATTCTTCTTTCTTTCGATCCTGTTTCTTCATCTTCTTCTTCTTCTTCTTCTTCATCTTCTTCTTCACCTTCTTCTTCTTTTTCTTCTTCTTCTTCTTCTTCTTCTTCTTCTTCTTCTTCTGCTTCTTCTTCTTCTGCTTCTTCTTCTTCTGCTTCTTCTTCTTCTTCTTCTGCAAGTACTTTCGATACCTGCCAGTCCACTCGTTTAACGTTTTGCAAGATATCAAAGAGTACCGAGTGCAGCAGGCATTTTCGAACAGTCGCGAGCATCGTACACGCAAAATGGCAGCCGATTATACTCGCTCGTCGTTTATAATGGAATACCAATTTTACCTTTTACAACAAACTGTCATAAGAGTATCTTACAAAGTTCGACTCGAAGAAATTGACGCCTCGTTAAAGCACAACATGCACATAAGATGCACGAATAGATATATTGAACTTTGCTATGAAGTTTCTCGAACGATAAATTCGATCCTGTCGTCGAGAATTCAATCGACAGTGTTAAACGTTTATACGTCATCCGTTAACAGCCGTAACTAATCGTTCAATCAACGTCTAATAATCAAGGTGTACTATCAAAGAAAAAAAACATTCATGCTTTTCTTTTAACGCATTGATTTAATATATATAAATATATATTCAGTTAGCGAAGCAGTGAAACGTATTGCACCGACATTATTACGACGAAGGCGGTGGAAGAGTTAGCACAAAAAATAGGAAATGATTTTCTGCCACGTCGGAGTCCAGCCGTGCATCTCTTATTTATTGCGAACCGTAAAAGAGCTCTTGCGTGAGTTCGCACGCACGAACTTTACACGCGTAACGTCCGTTTTAATTCGTCTACCCTTTTCTTCGTGTCTTCATGGCTTAATCGCATTCTTCAAAGATATAAACTCGTGCTCGCTATCGACAAATGCAACAACCATAATTTCATATGTAAATAAGCGTGTCGATTATTTCACTCTGTATAGGCAAGTTAATTAATTACAAAATTTAATCAAATTTAACGTAAAGAACAAAATTAATCAAATTGTTCTATATAAATAATAAAACATAGCTGATCTTTATGGTGTTGATTTCCAACGAGTAAATGAAAGATACGCGAATAAAAAAAAAAGAGTAAAATTAGTCTATGAAACAAGTAAAACTGTGTAAACCGAGCCTCTGTAAAAGGCCGGCTTATCGAAGTAACGCTCGGAAAGCTGAAACTGACAACTTAATAATTTCAACGTTTTCTATCGTTGTTTCTCACGCGTATCTTCCGTTTATTTGCATACGATATTGCGAACGGACGCATAACACAGAGAACCATAAACACGAATCAACGAGCAAACACGCGAGAACCAACGAACGAGACGGAGTGTTCGAGAAATTACCATAGTTAATCACGCTACTCCTTTCTCTCTCTTTTTCCCCTTTTTAATACACCATCGTATTCTCGCTATAAGTCTTCTCTTTATTTAAGTTATACTCAACTATCTTTCTTCCCTTCTTCCAATTAGCTTTCGCGATAAACGACGATGATCTTCTAAAAGTACGATCTTGCCTTTCCTATAATGTTACAAGAATTATTCTTCTCGAAAAACATTTTTTTAAATCATCGATAAACGTCAAAGGATTTTTCTGCAAAAGGGTGATGATAATTTTATCGTGCATTTGTCACAAGAAAAGAAAAGAAACCTACGACAAAAATTGCGTAACGGTAGAGAATTAAAAGATTCGAGAGAGAGAGAGAAAGAGAGAGAGAGAGAGAGGAAGCCCTTTTGTGGTCCCTTTCTCGGTGTAAAGTCGTACTGTCGTAAAAGTGCAGCCGGTGGAAAGCGGCGGCGGGAGGATAGGAGAAGGAGAAAGAAAGTAGATGAAAAAGAGGGTAAAAAAATGTTTAATGTTTGAGGAAGGGGTGTCTCGATCTTCATCGAAAACGAAAGCCTATACGATCCAACATCGAAGGATGTTGGTTGGCAGGGGTTGCGTCGTAGATTCTTTCGATGCTACAATTGTGTGTGCCACGACGAACGCGTGCTCGGTTCGTGCCATGCGTTTTCCCTTTCCCTGTCCCTTTCCCTTTCCCTTTCCCTTTCCCTTTCCCTTTGCTACGAAGGTAGCTAAACGCGTGTGCCGAAGAGGAGAGTTTAGAGTTTAGAAGGTACGGCGGGACAGACGCAGATGCTCGCCCAACGAACGGCAGCCGGCGTTGAATCTTGTAGGGGTGACGGATGGGTAAAAGTGTGTCTACCATTGTGATTTTAAAATCGGCTGCCGTACTCTCTACACCTCTCCTATTTCCCCCCCCCCCACTTCTTCTTCAGACTCTCCACCCTTTTTAAATTACTGTCGATTCATGATTTCGACTGGAAAATCTAAAATTGCGGTGTTGGAACATTTCTCTTGGGACGAGAAAATATCTCGGGAGAAAAAAGATAAGGGAAAAGAAAAAAAAAAGACAGAAAAAAAGGAGGGTTTAAAAAGTAGAAACGTTACAACCTTCACCCTCCCCACCCTTTTACCCTTGCTTTTTAAAGAATTTTCAAAATGGCGTCGGAAGGTTCGAGTCGCATGCAGATTGGCTAGGTGTCGAGGGATGTTTTCTCGTAAGAGCTATGAGAAAGGGCGGATTCGCGCTTGCGCATACAACCCTTGCCCTCCCTCCAGAGTTGTTCTTTCGATCAGCCCCACCGAAGAAACCTTTTTATTATTCACACTTTTTATCTGCCAGTATATTTCCAGGTAACTCGCATTATCATAATGGCGAACGACGAGTAGAACGTTCGAATGCGTTGGCCGATACTTTCGAACGTGATCACCTGCGGACTCTCGTCTCGTTCCAAGCAATTTTTATTATATTCGTGCGACCAATGACGTTCGTATACCGTATAATACGATGCTGATACGTTTTCTTCGAGCCGATACAACCTACCAACATCTCCAGGCAGAGTTCAAAAGAACGGATGGGTGGCTCTATTGATCGGCCGCTCTGACAAGAAATAAGGCAACCGTTCGTCCCTACGATCTATCCCTATCCTTTGTCTTTACTTCGTAAACGTTTAGATCAGATGGAATTCACTCTATCCACTTTATATATATATAGAGAGAGAGAGAGTTATATTGTACATGTCTTTTTTCGGGAACAAAGCTTTCATATTGGGTAATATATTTTTTGATAGTTTCTTAAATTAATTCTAAACAAGTATTATCTAACAGAAATAATATAAAGAATAATAATACGAAGAAAAATAATAATTCACAAAGATATATATCTTTCATTTTTCTAACAGATAAAGAGTTATTTATTACGAGAATAAATTTTCCGTTATTAGATCAGGGCCGAGAAACGTTGAGTTAGATTAAATAAATAGTTGGAAAATATTATTGGAATTGATATCAGATAAGATGAATAAAAAATTCTAAGGAGTGTAAGTATTGAAATGACGAAAATAAAAAATGGCATAATAATAAATCTAAAGAAACTTCGGCACGATTCGTTATACGATATCTGTGGAACTTTTCTTCTTGTGATAACGAGTTGAAGAAAACGAGTTGCTGATTAAAGGTCGTTCACACCTGCGCTCCATCCAAGTATCTACGCATATATCTACTTACATATGTATATTTAGTACACGTGCAACGAGTTGAAGCGAAGCGTGCGCGAGAGATATAGGTAGATTTTCTTATCAACGACAGTTTCTCTTCTCTTCGAAAGCTCATCGATCGGAATCTCACACCTGTCGACACGTGGTGCTCGCATTAATCTCAGAAATTTAATACACTTTGATAACAAAAAATCCGATAACCAAATTGGGGCTATCTTACGCTAGATAAATAAATTGAGGAACTTCTGTCATTTTAATCTTTGTTGTTTCTATTATTTGAAAAAAATTTCGAAAAAAAATTTCGAAAAGAAAAAATCATTATAATGGTAGCAATTGTATATTGTCTTTGAATTAGCTCTCGCGTTTTAAATCGGAAAAGATAAGCAATCGTCGTGAGGTAGGTAGCCAAGAACAATTTATTTATTGGAGAAAGGGCTCGTCGGTCCATCCTTCGACTCCTTTCCTGTCCTAAACAGGATTCAATTTGGCCACTGCTTACTACGGTTCCACCTTCAAAGAGGAATCACCATCGGCGTCGTATATAGCCCTAGGAGCCGCCCTTGTCGACGTACCTAGTCGTTCGCCAACTTCTACTATTAATCTTATATCGAACGCTTTTTTCTTGTTCGTTCGGTCTAGCGCACTCCCCCGCAAGACCTCTTCAACCCTTGGACGAGGAGGAATTTTCAATTCTTTCGAGCACCGTACGGAAGCAGATTGCTTCTCTCGAGAAGCAGTCAGTCCTTCGGCGGATGATGATGCTTTTAAACTTCGATAATTCGATGGAATTAGGAAATAGGAAAAAAAAATCTAAAAAGTTATTCACTTAACTCGATCGTCGTTCATCGATTGGTAATAGTCAATGATCAAAAAGGTCTCGATCGAAATATTTACTTCCCCCTGCAAAGACTCTGGAAACAATTCAATGATGCGTATCGAAGGAAAAGAAAGAAAGAAAGAAATAAAGAAATAAAGAAAAATGGAAAGAGATAAGTTTGCGTCGTGTATCCATCAAGGATACCGCATCTTAGATGCCGGCCGGCCGGCCGACCGGCATCGTCGAAGAAGGAAACCGCAAAGAGAAGATTCAAGCTCGTTCGGTCTTCGTTGTTCTTCGTTACCCTATACCCGATTGGTCAGTATACGCCAGAGCAGCAAGCAGTTCGCATAAACAGAACCATCAATTCGAACATTTCCCTCTTTCTCGAGTTTTTTGCCCCCACTCCCTTTTGCGATGCACCCCTCGTCGTCTTTCATTCGTCCAAGCCGGCGCGAACTCTATTCACGGGTTTATCACTGTCCAGATAACAACGATTTACCTACACGCGACGAGGAAAGAGAAAAAGAGAACCTCGATCAGTGCCAAACCTTAGAGGAAAGGCGAAAAGGAAAAGAGGGAGGCAGCCACCTCGCATTCAGAAGTATTTCACTTTAACGGCCCTCCAGGGGATTGGCTGACCCACGACTTCAGACCCTTCACCGTTTCAGCATAATAGACCTCTACATTACTTATTCGTCCTGGCCAATGTCCTACGTTCCTGACAGTACCTCCTTTCCACGTCTTTCCATTTACGTCTGTTCTATTAATCGCAAATACCTAAACTTATTTTCAGATTTATTTATTCTTTTTTTTTTCTTCTTTTTCTTTTTCTCTAAAATCCTTATTTTTTCTCGCAAAATCGATGTAATTGAATTTTCTGAAAACGTGCGCACTCGACGTTTACGCTAGTGGAAATGTTTGAGGGACAAAAAAAGGGAGAGAAGAATAGGAGCATGCAAACACAAGGAGATTAAAGGAACCACGGTAGTACCACGCCAGGGAGTTAGTTTGAAATCGTAGCCTCGAGACATAACGCGAGCCCTCCTTGAACCGGAACTAAGACCAGTTTTAATATTCCACTAGAAAATTCGAAAACGGCTAAACTCGAGAATTCCGTTTGCTTTTCAACATTCCTACCTAAAAGCTAATCTTATCATTATTATGTAATTATTGAAAATTTGAAAAAGCATTGCTTAGTATTACGAGTAATTCGTAATACCAAAGTACATAGGACAATGGAGGGTCCAGCCGGATAAACGGAGGTCAGCGGCCATTATCTGATGATATTGATTAGCCGACGCCCTTAGTTAGCGCCAGCTACACTTTCTTCGGCCCCACTATCCTTCTTTTTTCTATTTCTCTTCTTCATATACCTCCCTCCCTTCGTCCCTCTCTCTCTCTCTCCATCCCATTTTCTCTTTCTTTGCACAAAGACTTCTTTTACCATCGACTTGAACCCACCATCTCGGACTATATGGTCAATACCCTCTCTTGCTAGCCCTTCGATTTTCTTATTCTCTTGTTTCTTCCCCCCTTACCCTTCCGCTTTCAATCCATCTACCACTTGCCGCTGCCTATTTTGCTCTCTTCCGCCCTCGTTAAGAAGTGGATAGACGAAGAAACGCGGAGGGAGAATGAAGAAGGGTGGGAGAATACTAGGGTGTGAGAAGAGAAAGATACGAGAGAGAAAGAGAACTAAGTCTCTCTTACTGACTAAATCATTCATCAAGGAACTAATACAGAGTCTGACTCACGTCTCACGCATGCAAGGGCGATGTAGTATTTACATGTTCCATAAGTCTAATAAATCTCGTACAGAATGTGCTAAAAGTTTCCTTTCTACGTTTCATTCAATATTCATTCTTTTTTTCTATCCTTAATCAAATTTGTTTTTTTATATTTTACGATTAACTAAAACCATTCGACATATTTGATACAAATTAAAGATTTGATTTAACTGACTATTTGTTTTTTTCTATAGTCTCTATTTACTCGACAAATTGGGAAATTCAGGATATTTGTTTGATACGTACTGTATAGTAGTATATCGTCCCTAGATTCCAGAAAAATAAAAGAAAGAGAGCGCGTTACCCCTCCGTGTAATTAGACACTGCAGCCTGGAACAACATCAAGGCACAGGCATTGTTCCCAGAAATTAAGGGAAACGAGGGAAAGCCGGGAAAACTAACGAAGAATAGGGGATGCAGAGGGTCGCTAATTACGCGAACCCATTGGAGGGAGAGAAGCCATTTTATGCGCACACACAAGTACGAGCGTGTGAGTTATATTAATACAAACGTACGGTACATAGTTTATCTTGAGAACCTCTTTTGCAATTTGATCTCTCCAACGATATTGCCAGATATTTATACGTTCCCCATTTAATGGCGTATTGTCAACTCCTCGTTGCAGACATTTTCATGAAATATAAATTATTTCGAAATTTATTTTAGGCTTCCAATTGATAACACATGATAATGAATGAATTATTTTCAGGTAAAATTTGGATGGCCGACAATGAAGTCGTGTCGAGAACAGAACAATCCTTCAAAAGAATTTCACCTTTGAATGCTTGTGCAACAACTACGACGACAACGACGACGACAGGTGGTGGAGCACCGACACACCCCCACCTGTCACCGCCCATAGCCGCTCCTGTGACGACTCCTGATCATAGAAGCCCGACCAGTCTTCACACCAAACTTGCCATCTCACCTGGTAAATAATCTTACTTTCTTTTATCTTATTGTAATATTGTTGGCAGATGAATATATATAGAATATTTATTATTATAATAAATAAACTCTCTCAGTTAACACACACAATTTCAGTCATGTAAAAACAAAGTAAGAAGTATGTAAAAAGTTACGTGACGCGTAAAAACCTTTTGTATATGCGAGTTAAAAAAAATAATATGACTTCACATATAATAATACGGGCGACTAGGTATTTACTATTTATTTTATTAAAAGAAAGTACACATAATTGTAAAACATACCTTATGATGATTTAAAAAGATACCGTCTTAAACCCGTTACGGCCTCTCCTCGATTGAGCGGTCTTTCGAAAAGAACATTACCTACGAAATGTAATCTCGGTTTCCGTCCCTCTGAGATTTTCTGCCGCTTTCTGAGGACATCAGCCGACGCAGGACTTGCAGCACACAGTCGACGATCGAGGGTCGGCGACTTAAAACGGTCTTCGAGTAAGACTCTTTAAATAATGCAATAAGCTTGATGTCATTTGCCGGACAATGGAGGGAGTTCCTTTTACGGCAGAGACCGATGAAATTGGCCCTCCGCCGCGGGTGCCCACTTCCGTTCCGTTCCGTTCCAGTACTTGGTATTTTTGCTTACCTCTTGCCAATCACTCGATTCTTCCTATTTTTTTCTTTTTTATATTTCTTTTTTTTATTTATTTTTTTTTTTTTTTTTTTTATATCCGTGTATGTATTTCTCTCGCGTGTGTGCTGTGTGTCAACTTAGAGGGAAAAGCAAGAGACGAGAAGAAAAAGCAATAGCATCGCAACGGGATCCTTTCATTTGCTTAAATAAATATTGCTCGAACAATGTGCCGAAAGACGAGATACGAAAGGTACGAGATATAGAGATGGAATGAGAGTGAAGAACTCCCCACCCCTACACCCATTCCCATTCCTTACTACCATAGAAGCTTTCGGAGCATGGATAAAAGAGAGAAAGCACTCCGCTTGGGCATGTTTAATGCATCGTTCTCAACATTTCCATGTCAAACATCGCTTTGACTCGCGGAATCTAAAATCGTCTTGTAGAAAGAAGTAAGGCCGCGAGTACATACACACATAAGATCTTTCCCTCTTGTTCGTACGTCCACGTTCGGCCAAGTTAGGCCACGTTGATGGGAAAACTACCCATCTTTATTTACTGCCCGACCGTTTCTGACCGATCGCTAAAGTCTCGGATGGTCGATAAGGGTCGAAACTTAAAAGCCATGAGGGTGAAACGAGAGACTCAATGAGATTCCTATTGGCGGTTTTAAACATCGATTTGCCTTAGAAAATATCGTCTAGAAGAAGAGTATTATCTATGTGCATGAGTTTAAAACGCAGTTGAATTTCCCATTAGTAGAATTTAGAATTAATTTGTTCAGAAATGTAACCACGTTTGACTATGGAATGTTCTAACAAGTTTGAAATTTTCTCGGATTACTAATAGATTATATTTATAATACATAATTAATTTACTATATGTTTATATATATATATGTAATGGACACTTTATTATCTTAATATTTTTCACGTTTAAAAATTACTATTATGCAAACGATGTGTTTCAGATTATTATTAGCCAAATAAATCCAATCCTTTAGCATTTAATTGCTAGAATATCAACACATCTTTAATTATGTCCAAATACTTAAAACGGTCCATGATTCCTTTTATGCGATGTATAGGACCGGTTCCATTAATACTCATCGCACCCCAAATAAGGACAGAACCCCTACTATCTTCGACTGTGGATTTTGGTCAAATCTTTTTAAATTCTTCTCACATATGTTTTCCCATCAAAATGAAATCAATTAATTACATTAGATTATTGTTCTGACTTCCAATGAAAATGTTCTCGCTTTAAAGATTACAATTGTTTTATTTTTAATCGAATTGTATTTCTATTTTTAAATATATGACCGGCAGTGTATTTGGTTCGCAAAGTCGATCCCGATCTAGCTGCCAAACGTGTTTATTCGGTATATCAATAAGAACGAAGTGGTCGAAAGCAAGGACCAAGTCCCACGAGAATCTCCTCCTTGCTTGCTCAACAGCGGTAGCTTCTCCTGGACAGCTTGATAACATTATGTTTCTTGTGCCGACACATGCACCAGCAGTTTTTGAAGAAAGAGGGGAAGGGTGGACGCCCCTAAAATATTATCGAATCGTCGACGCTTTTACCGAGACATGTGTTGCGAGATCGGCTCTGTTCTTTCCTTCATTGGATGAAGATTGGATGTCACCGACCCTGGAATGAACCATAATATACCAGACAACGATAAAAAAAAGGGTTTTTTTTATGTCCTTTTAAATAGTAATCTTGAAAGTTGTTAAACTGTTACACAGTTCGAACGAAGGTAAATTATGCTCGATCCTTTCACGTGTCCTTCGAAGAAGGTACTCTCCCTTGAGACCATTATTCTTTTCTTTTTTTTCATTACCATCTTCTTCTTTAACCCAAGGTATTTAAATGTTGTTATTCAGTTAATAAAAAAACTCACGCGCGATTATTAAAAATTTGAACTGCAATTCGTGAACAAGTTAGAAGAGGATTTTGGTCTTCAAAGTATTATTTATATTTCTATTTTATCGTACGACTGAATTATGGAATATCGTCCGTATGCGAACCAATAACCAAGTCTACGTGTTTGAACTACTACATAGAAGTTTCATATGTCGTTCGAGGGATAGCGAGAAAGGGTGACTTGAAATATTGGCTACATAGATTTCGACCATTATTGCCGTGTGTAAAACATGGCGACATTTGGCGCTAAATCGATCAGGGCGTACTACCTCGTTCGATGTTCGAGATTACTCGCGATATACAGACACAGTTTCGAGTTCACAGAAAAAAAGAAAGAGTATTCCTTAGGTTACATTGCGAATTTAAAAAAAAAATCATTTTTTTTTCACTGCTATATACTATCAAAATGACTGCTTGAAATTCCTTCGTAATAAGAAGTCCGTACATTCTTTACGATTCACGAAATATTCCAAATATAACGAATGAGAAATACACACACACACACACACATCACTTATCTCCGACAAAGATCTCCCGGCCGTCCTTGCAATTGAAATCTGATTTAACTCGACTTTCTTGCTCTCTTGCCAATTCGCTACCTTCTACCTAATTGTTTCAAATCGACCTTTTCAAATCTATGGCTTTTTCCCTTTTTTTAGAAGAATCATTGAATAAATGAAAAGATTCATTCTCGTTATCGTAATTTCAAAATCATTGTAAAATTAATTGAACTTATTGAAGGTGATTAATTATAATTAATTAATTTTAAATACGAAAAAATAAGAAATGATTGATGAGATGCTTCGAACCACGAATGAAAAAAAAATTACTTTGACAATAAACAAATTATTAAATGATCCTAACGTTTATTACCTAACCAGTTTTGGTAATTATAAGCAAAGCTACGTAAATCTTACGCAAATGTAAAGATTGAGAAGATGTATAAAGATATTTACTAATCGAACAGTCGATTAGGCCATATTAAAGTCGCACCTTGGAATATCATTCCTGAATGATGCCGTTAGGATCTTCATTTGTCATCGGGACAGGTGCTGGCGAACTTGGATCCTTCAAATAAATCGCGCCATTTCGAGCAATGAATCACTTAACAAATAAGAGACGACACAGTTTCACGCCTCGGTATAGGACTATTAAATCTTAATGAATTTGACATAATGCTTAATATATGTCCGCATAATCGAGTTAAGTAACACAGAGATGAACATTTTTCTTAATTTTTTTTTTTTTTGTTTATTTGAAAGAAGATGGAAGGAATAACGAAATTACCTGAAATTAGTTTACCTACTTGTTGTTACGCGTGAAAAAGCAACGTGTGAAAGTTCGGTTCATCTATTTCTATTTCTCGTTTTTGTTGTTTTGAAAAGTATGAGGCAACGTAAAAATTAGTATGGTTAGATTCATTTTAATGGGATGTTACCAATGAGACAAGTAAGTAATTAGTTAAAACGATCTCTCGACAATAACATAAAAATTATCATAAGAAATAACTCGATAATACTGAAACCGATAACGAACTTGAATTTGATGAATTTGATTAATTTATCTTTCGTAAGATCGTAATTAATTATTCGACTAAATTATCGATCGAGCGTGTACGTGCCTAACGGAAAGAAAAACAAAACGGACAAGACAGAGACGGTAGGGAAGAAAGAGAGAGAGAGAGAGAGAATTCTTTCTTATTCAAGAGATATAAAAGAGAAAGAGAGAGAGAGAGAGAAAGAAAAGAAATGAATAATAAAAAAAAGATACTCGTAGCGACTCACCGCAAAGTGTACCTACCCATTACGTATGAAATTTATAATATCGCGCGATTTTCTATAATTAATGGATTACACCGAGGAGAGCTTGCACACACGCGAGAATGATTTTTGAGATCATAATTTTAGATAGGCCGTACCCCGCTCTCGCTGACGCAAATGGCGGCGTGTAGGCAAATTGAGGTGAGATTGGAGGTCAGGATTCTACCGACCGTTACCGCAGCGTGCGCTGCCCACTCTACTGGTCGTTACAAAACTCACTTGTATCTTCTATAATATATCATCTTTTGATAATAATCCAAAATCAAATCGAATTAATCAATATAATCTTTCTAACGGCATCGATTTATCAATAAAACTTTCTTATTTCAAGAGCCTTATTTTAAATCGAACAAATCTAACTATCTGATTTATTTCTATTCGTGAACACCTATATATGATTACTTTTTTTCTTGTCAATAATGTTTGGAGAAAGGTGTAGAAGAGAGAATACCTAGACGGATCTTGTTCTATCTAAAACATCTCAAGGATCTCTTTGTTTTCTTTCTCTTACAATTTTATTTCAAACGACTAATTGCCCATTAAAAGTAAATGGGAACTACTGATTAAACTTGAGAAATATTCTCTTTATAAGAGTATTGTTTTTTATTTTCTTTTCAAACGAGAAATTTTCTATTAACTTCGAGACTATCGACTATTATATAAAAAAAAAATCCAAAATTCGAATAAATTTCTTTGAGAGACAATCTTCAAACATTTTAGTGTAAAATTTTACTCAAATAATTATCATGGTACCTATACACACATCTTCCTATCAAAATTAATTCTAATTTCATATTGATTTCAATAATTCAAAAATTATCTATTGAAAAGAAGGAATTTCTGTGTTGATTAACAGTGACTTTCGAATGTCAGAAAAACAAAGCTAATTCTATCCGCGAAGGGCGATCACCCGGTACGTGAAATCGCGCGAAACCGCGCGTAATAGCATGGGATCATGGAGGACCGGCTAACGTGATTATTATAAAGTCAATACGTTGCTAACTCATCAGCCGACTCCGCCCTCTAACAGCCCGGTAATATGCACCGGCCAAGAAGTCAGTTACGCTCTATCAGTACTCGTTCTCGCTCTTGCACGTCATCTTCTCTCTCTTTCTCTCTTTCTCTCTCATTCTCTCTCTCTTGTTTTCTCCTTCTTTTACATCGTCTTCTTTCTTGCGTTATCCGTCCTTCTCCCTTGGTAAATGCCTTTACCTCCTACCACGAGGGGATAACTCTAAGTAGTACCGAGCCGTGTGTATCTACCATCTATGTATGTGGAGAAACGCAGATACTCCAAAGTAGTATGCGATACTGACCAGGCACGATAGATACCAAGTATTGCACGTGCAATTCCGCCTATTCCACGCTGAAGCCAGGCCGCTATCTGCGGGATCTGAACGAGCAGCACGAAATCGTTGGCTGCAATTATCCCTGAGAAATATATTACTTAGGGATTACTCCCGAAGAGAGAGACAGAGAGAGAGACAGAGAAAAAGAGAGAGTCTAAGGTGATAAAATTATTTTCCATCTTGAGTCTATTCGCGATAACCTTCGTTAAGAGAAACCAAAGAATTATGAATTAGTTGAATAATGATATTTTTCAAATGATTTATTTTTCTTTTCATAATTCACGACGTGTCGTGTGTCGATTAAAATCGATCAGAAAGATTTAAAAAAAAAAAGAAAAAATAAAATCGACCGGTGACCGTATGCTGAATGCACTAGTGCGTTTTATGTGCAAGCCAACCGATAACGTAATACAGGGAAAAGGGTAAAAGTATGGGTATCTCTTACATACCTATCTACCTTATGGACAGCACGGAACGCGTTATTACAGCAAGAAGAGAAAGAAAGAGAGAAAGGGAGAGGTAGAAAAAGAGAGAAAGAGAGGGCCTCTAGGTCGAGGGGAACGCACGGATTTTTTCTCTTTCCGACGACCAAGTTCAAGGTCAGGCATGGGCCGGGTCGCTTCATTCATTCGCGCGCGAAAAATATGTGAGTGGCTGGATTTCCTCTACGGACCGTATCTTGAAATTTGTCCAAATGATTCTAGCTTTCTTTTACGGATCAACCAAAGAAGAATATTTATTCTTGATATTATATAAATAAAAAAAAAACATCTTAAAAAGGGTGATCGTTACTTTACGGATAGTAGTATACCGAGGTAAAGTCGTTACGTCGAGACAACAGAGAAATCTCATCGAATGTTCGCACGTACCGGGTGTGTTCCGACAGGTTTTGGTGGCTAATTTCATTGCATCGTGGAAAGAAAGTTGAGATGAAAGAAGAAAAAAAAGGGAAGAAAATATGAAGCACAGGAGGGACGATCGGTTGGCACGTGAGGCTAAATCATGCCATCTCTCTCCTTCGTCTTACGATTACGCGTTAGTGTATATATGCTTGTGCTCGTGGTGCGTGTACGTGTGCTTGTGCGTTGCTAACGTTGGGGTCGGAGGTTAAGCGGCGTGATTGAGTCTTGCTTACAAGGAGCCGCCCTTCGTTGCTGCTCCTCTCTCCGGCCGGGCCGGCCTACCTCCTCGTGGGGAAGGAAACCATAATGCAATTTAAGCCATAATACTTGACTTTAAATTGAAAAGATTGGCCGCGGGGGATGCGAGGGAGCCCTGGAGTCTCGCGAGTCAGCGGTGGTGATGTTGCGGTTGCCGATGTGATGGTCAATGAAGAGCGGGGATGAAGGAGGACATGGATTTTGCTTGTTACGCGATGATGCCACGTAAAAAAAACCCTTTTTTTCCTTTTTCTTTCTTTTATTCTCGTTATCCTTATCCACCTGTTTTAAAAAGCCAACTTTCTTTCGAATTCGTCGTCTGTCTATCATCTATCTTGAAAGATATTGCTACCTATAGAATACTAAGAAAACTAACGAAATGAAGGATAACTTTGACTTAATCAAGAAGGTTGAACGATCTCGGTACGACGTCATTTCAAACTTGAAATAACTTTGCGGTTGGTATTGGACCGAAGCAGAGACCAGAGGTTCTTCTGTCGACTCTAAAGCTATATCGTAATCCTTTAGAAATGCCTTCAAAATAAGACGAACAATTTTGGCAGGATAGGAAAGGAAAAGTCATTTTCCCAATTGGTGAGGTTCGACGAAGCAAGAGGTTCCGCTGACCAGTGGCCATCTGTCGGACTATTCGAGCACTGGCCTCTCCCTCGAGCAAACTCTAGCTTACATTTCCAATCAATAACCGATTGAACTAAACCCCCTCCCCTTTCATCCACTAACGTCTACTCTACGTTTATTGTTGCCGTGATTTAAACGATAAAACGAAATATCCCAAAGATACTGTTTTATTTTGCAAACCTAATTGCCAATTAATATTACACGCTATTCTTATCGGAAAAAATTTGAAAAAAAAAACCCAGCTAGATCTTGTCTTATTTCTTTCTCTTCGTATATTATATTAATGAGACGTATGTTTTAGGATTTGTTATCACTATGAAGAAGGATGTTACTAAACATGGAGAAGCGGTCAGGTTTTGAGTAAGTGGTGTGTAGAGGAGTAGGCGAGATGATAAATCAGATAGGTGGCAGCAGCTGGTTCTCGGAAATTGCCTTCCCATTGTATCAGGACGTGTTATTTTGGAAAATCATCTCTCGGCTCTTTGGCTGCTAATTTCGGTGGGCCTTTTGCTCAAAATTACTACCTACTTCCTGGGTCGCGGTGCCGGCTAAGCTAACTCTCTTTCCCTCTCGTGCTCTTTCGCTCCGTAAACCCCAACTCAGGAGGCATATGGAATGCGGTTTTACGTTGGGTGCTTCTTCTTTTCAGCTCGTTCGATTTGAAAATCATTTTTGACGTTAATAACGTATCCCTCTTTCCATCATTTTTCCCGGTGTCGATGCGTTCATAATTGTCCATCTTCCATTGATCTTAAAGGACCCTTTATTTAAAATACAACTCTCCACGAGACGATATTATTTTTCCTAAATATTTCTTCTCTTCCAATTTAGCCGCATATCAATGATGCCGCAACTAATGACTATTCATTTTTTAATAGGAAAGATTCGAAACAGAATATTGAAAGAATTTTCTGAAAAAAAAAAAAGAAAAACCTTCTTTTTTAACTTCAAAGTAAACCGCTCGTTAGAATTTAAATACGTTGTTGAAATATTCATGAAAAATGGATTCTACTCTCGGACAAAAATCTAGCTTTTTTTTTTTCTATCATTCGCAAAGTTTCGATTCCAGAGATAACCCATATGGTGAAATTTTCAAGGAATTCTTTTGAATACTCATCTACCATAATAGTACCATAAATCGAAAACGTGCCTAAGAACGTAATAAAAGTCTTATAGTAATATGTAGAAACATTCTAACAGATCCAATAGATCCTTTAATTAGCATGTCAAAAAAATTTTTTTTCCTTAAAATCCTAGTGTTAACTAAGGATGTAAATCTTTTTAGATTTTATCTGTTTTCAGGAAAATTTTCTTCTATACATATTACACAAAGACTTCGTATTTTTTAGTATTTTTTTCTTAATATATATGTTAAAGTGACAACATTCAATTATGTTCAATCAAAACCTATAGTCACATAAAAAACTACCCCATGTAAATAATTGAACCTTTGTGATAGTACTTTCTTTTATTGTAATAATCATAACCCAAATAGAAAATTCATGGTAAATTAAATATGATCCTTCGTTCAATTTCCCATCATGTATTATGAAAGATTTCATAATTTTTTATACGTCTATAGTTTGGAGAACGGTTTCAGTAGGGGCTTCTTTGAAAAGGAAGATATCTGTTTAGGTAAAAAAAGGAATAAACGAACCTTGGGTGGTCTTTCTTTGTCAGTCTAAGTTCAGGTCAATAAAGTATAGAAATCTAACATAATCTGTAGTGTACCTAAAACTAAAATAAAATAACAATGTGAAATAAAAATAATAAAAGAAGGAAGACATAAGGTATTAGATGAAAACAAAAGGAAAAATTTGATAAAAGAATAAAGCGGAAAACATAAGTCAAACAGAAGTATCGAATTAAGAAGTAACATCTTTATAAATTTTTCAGAATATTTACCAATTCATCTGAATATCTTAACACTATTTCTATCACGATTTTATGTAGGATCAAGTATCAATTTCGACTAAAAGGATCGAACAGATGATTCAGGATAGACTTGAGAAAAATATCGTTGAATTTATTTACCAACTGTTGTACGAAAAGTAAAGAAAAAGGTGTCTTTTAACACCTCTCGGTATAAATATTGTTCAAATCGAAATGCAAATAGTTATATAATAAATATTATAAGAAGAAAAATGTTTTATATAAATAAATACGATTTAATAGCATGCTTGAAACTGACCAGATTCGAAAATCAACGAACAAATCGAAAATTTGTTTAGGAAAGACCATTATACCTCGAGAACAATTACAATTTATAATTCATTGGCAAATGTGGGAGTGTAAAATAGGATGGACGCTAGATAGGCTATATCGTTACGAATCAGAAGAATGAAATCATGAATGTCCACGATTCACATTTTCGAGTATGTCCATTTTCCTTTTCATAGTCGCCCGCAGTTTTGCTACCATCGAAGGTGATGCTTTATAAATGCTAGCCAACAATAATGGCTACTGACCAGCGACCATCCCTGAATATTCTATACCAAGCGATGATTCAATTCGACAATGGAAGAATCCCCCCGTCTTCCCCACTTTCCCCTTTTTCAGTACTCCACACTGGTCAAATGCACTGCTGCTAGGGAGAAATGAAGAGAGAAAGAGAAAAGGAGGGTGAGATAGTGCTTGCAAAATAGGGGCGCCGGGTGACCCCTAACCTTCCTCTATCGGAAAGCGTGGGTGGGGTCACAGGGCACTTTTCAAAGTGGATACGAGAACGTTGTCCTCGCCTGCTCCCTATTCTTCAAATTCGCTTGATTTTACCGTAGATCTAGACCAGGGGATCTCAGTTTTCAAAGCCACGAAAGAACATGTAGGATGAAAATGTTTCACCTAAATATATGAATTAAGTATAATAAGAATTCCTCTATATAAAACCATATCGTTCTAATTATCTAAATAGAAATTGCAATGAAATTCGATTAGTTTGTACATTTTTAATAAAAAAAAACTAATGTGTGTAATTAGTAGATTAAAATGTAGTCGACATTCTTTTCAAATTTATCATCGTATTCTTTTGGTGTTAATCTGTTAAAGACTTTATATAGGTAACATAACCTTGAATATCTTTCCATTAATACTTAATAATTACTACGTAATATTATTAAGAACGAAACTATATGACTTAGATTTAGTAAAATGTTTTAATATGAGCAATCAAAGCTATGAAAAATTCTTCGAATGTAAAAGAGAAAACGATCTATCACCAAACGATCGCCGTGTTAGATTGGAACAGACTGTAGCAAAATGAGACGAGGCCGGCTGCGGCTGTCTCCTTGTTTGTACAATCCGCTCTCTTTCCGACCCTATCTCTTGTCGCTCTTACACATTTTGTGCACACGCGCCTCTTTGTTTGCCTCCTCGTTCTTTCCATGATTTCGACTATGTGTGTATATGTGTGTACGTGTGTATATATAAACGTCTATGAGTGTTTGTATGTATACCTGCATGCATACGAGTTTCCGTATTTGACGTATTATTTCCATTTCCTCTTTTTTTCTCTCGTAAATACAAAATATTGATGGTATAATCATTTACGTAATTTACAAAATTGAATAAATGATTTCTAAATAATTAATATTGATTACAAATTTGAATAGAAGAAGTGAGAAAAAAAAGTCTGCATGGTATCCCGTTACCGATTACGGATGCGTAATAATTAAACCAATTAACTAATTAACCGAATGAGGTAGCTAACGTTTAAATCGATCCGGGTGCAAAAAGTAATTGGATCTTAGGTTCTACGTGAGATCAATTCGATCTTAATCAACCAATCGACGTCTATGATCGCTATTGTGATATATACTGGTGTAATGAATAACAACATGCGGGTAATTCGTTTTAAATAAATTCTAATAAATTTTAATTAACAATAAGTGAAAGTTCTTCTTCAAATATATCTAACATTTGGAAACAATAAATTCTTTAAAAAGTCAACAGATGTTGCATTTGAGAAAGAAACGTTATAAAAAATAAACACTACATTTTTATGGTTTTCTTGTTATTCCTCAAGGTCAAAAAAAAAATGTCTATATAATAGATAGCTTTATTTAAAATTTTGTCTTTATTTTTTACTTACTTTCTTTTCCTTATTTTGTTTTTTTTTTATAGTACTATTTTACGACTCTTACAACAACGGAAAAAATTTACAATTTTTTATGTTACCATTGTTTCCTTCTGATCTTGTCAGATCTGTTTCTTTTCAACTTTTTTATTACGTTTTTTTTTTACATGAATATACAATGAACACAAAGAATTAATACTAAAAATCACGAAAATATTTATTAGCATTTACAGGAATATCATTGTTGTTTTCAAGGTCTGACAATCCTGAATATACAATCGTTAAATGTCTGTTAAAAAAATCGACAAAAATTTCGACCTAACAACTTTATAACTAAACGGTTTTCTTTAAATTGCTAAACATTCTCTTAAATTAGAAATACGATAGTTCTTTATATTTTTTTTTTTTTTTTTAATAATCTTTACACATTGTCATGTCACCAAGGACATGAAGCAAACTTTCTTTTATCCGTAAGATTTCATTTGCAACAAGACCCTTAGGTAGAAATTTGTCTTTATGTCAATATAACCTATAGTAATGTCTTTTGTAATGTAATAAAAAAATCTTGGAATCAGTTTTTTTTTAGTTAAAACCGTTAAAATACCGTTACAACATTTTTTAGTATCCGAATAATAAGAGAAAGTTATTTTGTAAAAGCAGATGTTATTTCACTTTCAACAAATTCAATATTTCACACTCAACAAATATATATATAATATTATAATATTATTATTATAAATTTAATTTAAATATAAATTATATATTATATAAATATAATATAATATAATAAATATATATAAATATAATATAATTTATACTTAAATATAAATATAATATAATTTATACTTAAATATTAATTTTAATTATGTAAAAATTATAATCATATTATAATATATATTAAATATATAATATTAATAATAATATATATAATATTTTGCTATTATAATATATATATATATATACATATATATATATATTATTAATTATTAATTATAATATTAAATTATATATAATATATATATAATAATATATAATAATAAATAATATATAATATATATATTGGAATAGCAAAGTATTTGAAAAAGCACTGTAAGAACAATCATTTTTCTCATTAAAAAGTCAGCAAATATCCTAAAGAAACCGCGACACTGACATAGAATACTGAAAAACAAATCCCATTCTTACAATAGGGAAAAGCTTATACATCTAATAAATTTGCATAATTTAATTAAATAATTTTGTCTCAAAGTGTAAAATGAAAAGTACGCATCAGGCAAATACGATATCGAATGATATAGAAAAAAAAAAGTGTTTCTATAATTCAGTACGGTATCTATCGAAACGGCGGTCGGTCAGGATCGAGGATCAGGGATGGATAATATATGTACCCTTGGATGTAGGAGAGGGAAAAGGAGGGATGAAGATGCACAGTAGATATCTCACTTTTTCTCACGTTTCTTCTCTCTCTCTTTCTCTCTCTCTCTCTCTCTCTCTCTCTCCCTCCCTCCCTCTCTCTCTACACACACCGAATAGTTCTCTCTCTTTCTCAAGCGCTTTCCGTAGCTTTGCGGGGGTGAACTGTTAAAGTAAGCTGAGGAAGAGCGGTGCTGACCAGTCCTTCGCTTACCAATAGACGAGTCGCATCTAGCAAGTTAACTTGAGTTATTTCCTTTACGATATCGGTGTGTGTTAAACCAAATTGTTCACAATTTTTCAAATTTAACAAATAGAAAAATTCATTAATCCAATCACTATTAAACGTACAGTTTCAAAGCGATCATTTTATCAAATTTATAAAGTGTTTAAACTATAAACTCTCATAATATTATGTTACGTTAATATCTCGATGTGTACTAAACGAAGATACCAAGTTAATGTGAATATCAGTTACATGTTTCTTATGTTATTCGGTACTGTGAAATTTATGAGAATTAATTCAATATATACTGATTTAAATACGCTATTGTGAAGTGTTTACAAGAAAGTGTGACACGATTTCATTGAACACGTTTGTTTTTAAACAACAATCGTTATTCATAACTATATTGTTGATATTATTAAGAAGAAATATTATGGTTATCGGGAATGTTAATTATCAGAAGGATTTTCCGAAGGATTTTCGGAAAAGTAATATGCGCGCTGATACCAACCCTAAGTTGATAATACGTAAGTTTTTAGAAAAATTCAATACTTAAAATATATTGATTATTACTTCCGGTCGGACAGTATATGTATATTATTGTATTCATCTTATGTTAAACCATTTTATATTCTTATATTTACGCCTGGCATACCATGACCGATACTACCAGCATACATAAAAGAAACCATGTTCCCGCATGAACCCACGTGTTATTATAAATGATGATCATTACTTGAGTTACGATGAATACTTATTTTTGGGTATCTAGGGTATAACCCTGCTATCGCATAATAACGATTTTCATTTCTTACAACTCAATTTATATAAAATATTCACATTCGTTTAATTCACTTGGATATGTATTATAAATGTTTATTAATTAAGTGACACCATAGATTAAAAAGAAAAACAAAAGTCACGAGATCGATTTAAAAAGAAAGAAAATGCTGTTACTGGTTGTGATTTCAAATGCAAAACCAACCCCCTTGCTGTGATTAGGCGAGCCTGTAGCGATTGGGGTTGCCTTTAAATCGAAATAGAAGACCTCGCCATTTTAAACTCCACCCTCCGCGCTTTCAATAGCTAACAACCCTACTCGGTCTACCCCCGGTACAGATAATCCGTAGATGCACTCGAATTCTTCCTTCTTCCTATATAAAATATTATTTTGTCAAATACGAAATTCAATATATATAAAACACGGAGATAAAAGAACGTTTTTATAAAAATAACCTCTTGTTAAAAAACATGTGACATATTAGCTCACATATGAAATTAATTTTTATTAAATAGCATAGTAATATTAATATTTTTAATGATCAAAAATAAAATAAAAAATCGTTAAAGTTTTCAATTTATTCTTAAAATTAGACAATAGAGTTCGAGTTGGAAAATGTTTTGCATACGAATAGTATCGTATTATTCATGAATTTTAATGAAATATTAGTAAGCACTTGTAGTGTTTCCCTCGTGAAGCTTATAATGATAGTTTAAGAGGATTATATCTAGAGATAGGTCGAATGTCAGTTGCGGTGACGCATTATCAAAGGATTTCTTATGAATTCATCGATTGATTTCCAAAAATAGATTTTAAACAAAATTTCTTAAAGAGATAGATCAATTTTATTCAACGATATTAATCCATATAGCAACAAATTAAATCTGTTATAAATATGCAGAAAAATTTTCAAATAATTCAGTACTGAAGGGGTTAAAAAAAAAAAAGGAAAAATCACGAATGTCAATAAGGTAAAAATAAACGTGTTAGAGGGAACATATTCATAAGCGAGCGCGAAACCGGCTTGTTGTTCTGTTGCTTGGATGTAAAGAAAAAAGGTTTACCGCGATCTTGGGAGGGCAGCTTATCGGATCGTTATCGTTCGATCTGACCGCGTTCCTGGCCTCTGTACCGGTCACGATTGCGGCCCTATGAGCACCCTCCTCTTCTCCCTTTGGGCCTTACTTACTTACTTACTTACTTACTTACTTACTTCGTACACGGCAGCTTAATTAAGCGTTATGAGTTGAACTCCTCGTTAACGAAAGGCTGCATTCGTTCCTTGGTTACACGTGAACGCGTTTTTATAGCACCGATAGATTTAAAGTACACGTAAAGTAACATTTTGCACGCTTGTGAACCGAAACATTTATTTTTCTAAAGTGTTCGTTAAATTGCAGCAAAGCTATCTTCCTTTCTTAAAGGAAGTTTATATTGTTTAGTTCTCTCTCTCTCTCTCTCTCTTTCTTTCTTCGTCTAACATTCTATGGTACCTGTGGTTTTATCCAGTCGTGCGTTAGAAATAATATTTTTCTTTTTCTGATCATCGTGCAAGACAAGATGACGCTGAAATAAATTAATTACATCTCTGACAGAGTTATACCATTTAATTCGATTTCACACAATTTAGTTGTACCTTTCAAACTGATGTATTTGAAACCCGCTCTCTCTCTCTCTCTCTCTCTCTCTCTCACTTTTCTCTTTCACGTCGAGTTATTATCGATATTTGCACGCTACAATTATTATCGATAAAGTATCGATTACCTATCCTTCTTTGGCCCTCCCGAAATGTTTGCAAAAGAAAAAGAAAAACGCTACTATACACGTGATACATTTAAAAAATTGAATAAAGTATTACCGGTCGCAAAAATTTCGAAGTTTAAGCTTTAATCTATTTATCGTTTAGTAAAATAATAGAAAAAGAATAATTGACCTCGTTTTCCTCTGGAATCTACGTGAAAATTGTATAATAAAAATATATTTAATTGTTATGTAAGAAAAGATGTAAGAAATATGAAAAGAAACTTTTAATAGAATCGATTGAAAGAAGGTATATAGTAGTTCGTTTAAAGACCGATCTTCCGTATCTCTTTCGCCATATTACTCGGTCTGCTTCGCGGTACATACACACATACACACATATACAGAGACATGAAATCGTGTCGGGTCTGCCAGAAGCACTCTCATTGGATATAATATATCGTCCGGATTAACGGGGGCCCTCTCTTATTGTTTTCCACTCTTGCGAGAGGAGTTGCACACTCTCCTTCCTTTTCCCTTTCCATCTCTTTCTCTCATTCTTTTAGTCGCCATCCAGTCGGTCGTTTCCTTTACTTCCTTTAGCCCACCCACCCACACACAACCACCCCCCGTTCACGAAGGAACACGGCAGCCACGTTCGCCCTTAGTTATAACTTAATTACAAGAAAAGCTGCTCGCGCGGCAATGGCGGAGTTCCGCTTCGAAGCGATATATATTAGATTTTCCGTCATTAGAAACTTCTTGCCCCGGGAAATTATATCCGCGAGCAATGCTGAAGAAAAAGAACAGAGGGTTGGGTGCTTGGCGAGTGGGAGTGCCCTATCCAAGCCGATATTCGATTTCTTTTCTTATCAGAAGACTTCATTTTCGATTTACTCGCTCGTCGAAACAATTAATATATATCTATATTTCTTTGTCGGAACATTGAAATTGCAATTTGAAAAATATCTTCAACGATCAAATAATATAGAACAAAATAACCCATACAAATAAAATCGCAAAATAGTTGTAATTAAATTGAAGATGTTAATTACCGCATCATTATGATCAGCAGCATCCACTATATAGTGGAGGTTGCTAGATCAACGGTAGTTATTGTGCCAATTAAGACGAAATTCTGTCGTTAGATAATTTTTTTTTAAATGGATTATACGATGCTACTTGAACCCATTTGCATTTTAATGAATATTTCATTTTCATAGTAGTTCGTGTGCTAAAACGTTTCTATGCAGAGCTCATACGAACGATAAAAACGACCAGTGACTATTAATTAATCGTTCGAACGAGCACGATTAATCTGCGACGGAATTGATCACGCAACGACGACAATAATATGACGAAGATAATGTCGTTATTCTATTTTGCATGTCTCCTAACATAATGTCGATTTCAGAAATCGATTTCGTGCGAGCAAAAGATACGATCGAAACAACGCATTTACCACATCTAATAATAATAGCTATACTACCGCATGCATTTCATTAAAATTTTAATCGTCGACGCATTACTTTACTATTACATTACAAACAAATGAAAACAACGTCTTCCTTTTTTTCTTTTTCTAACGCTAAGTACTTCCTTGCTAATTAATTTCTTCGCGAGAATCGATCTAGCAACTACTTTGATGTCCTAATCAATAATTAGATCAATGTTCGGTATATGGTTAATTATCGTTACTCCTAGTTAAAACGAATAGAAGAATTTATGTTCGTGAGAGAGAGAGAGAGAGATAATGGTGAAAGTAAGATACTTTTTTTTTTATTTTTTATTATAGAATATCAGTACTCGACTATAACGAAGAACATCAATTTCAGTAAATATCTTGAGTCGTTAATTTAAAAGTCGTTAATCACAATTCGAGATAATTTTACGTGTCTACTCGATGCATATCACTTGGATTCTTTTGTACACGTTAATTCGAGCGAGGAATTATTGATACTCCGATCCGTCTCGTCATCGTTCTTCTGTACGACCACCACAACAACGCGTCTCCTTGATTGCACCCAGCCGAGACGTTTCTTTAACGAATAAGTCGACTCCATTACGTCGCCGCATGGAACATTCACATTCTCTCCTTTCCCTCGCAAACATTTCTTTTTTTCTTTTTCTTTTCCTTATTCTTTTTCTAACTGCTTTCTCTCCGTTCTAATGCTCAAGGCACAAATTCATCCAAGCCCATTCTCGAGGAAAAGCTAAACCACCCCCACGGGTTTAACCGCATACGGCCCATCTACCTAACTAACACATTAATGGTCCCCCTCGTTTTTGTCTACGTTCAACAAACACCTGTACTGCGACGATTTTCTATCTGCGCAATTTCACGGTAATTCGAAAGAAAAGCTAGTAATAATGTGCCATTGTTTTTCCTTTTTGATTAGCTTTTAAAAAGAAAATAGAAAAAGAAACTTGTAACCTTAAAAAATACAAATTTATAAAATTATAATGCAGCACCATCATCGTATACTAACAGAACCAAATTAGTAAAATAACCTTAAATAACATATCCCTAAATTGACAATAAAAAAATGATAAATGTCGTTGCATCTGATAAAAAAACGGCACGCGACTTTCAACCCTTTCATTATCATTGCTTTATTCTCCCTTTCCTATCGCTTTTATCTACTGTATATATATATTATATATTCGTGTACACGTATACATAAGTCTATTTACCTCACCCTCTCTAAATTGAAACACGTTCGCGTTCTTCGACATCTAAAAAAGGGCGGGAGCTCAAAGCCACCCTCTGTGTCTTCACTCCAATGCTTTATTTCTCTTATTCCCTCCTCCCCTTCGTTCGAATCACCATCGACGACGAGCAATTATTTAGAAATCCATCAGTTTCACCGACGGATTAAGCGTCGTTCGTAAACGATTAACACCCTAAAAATGATCGATCAATTGATCGGAATGATCATCCCTTGTCCTGTCTCTCACAAAACGCACGTGTGCAACAACTAACGAGGTATAAATTCTTTAATTGGTAATATTTATTTGTTGATTTTTAAAAAGAGAAGAATAATTTAATTGTTTCGAAGATTAGAAATAAATTTTGAACTTACGATGCAACCTTTTCGCGAGTGAAACATCTTTCACAATAAGAAAAAAAAGATTCTCTTTCTTTCACCTTCCATCGGTTTTTTTCTTTCGTGCAAGCAGCGTGGACAGAAGGCGGTCGCTATGGAAACGGAAGATCAAGAGAGAGTACAAGGCTACCTCGTTGGGGGTTGTGCAGTGGCTCAAGGGTGGCTCGGAAAGGGGGTGGCTTGGAGGTGGCTTGATTTCTTCGTGATAATGGTCGCCATTATCACGCTATCCAATCGTATTCAACTTCTCTGTCTCCTCCTATACAATTCTTTCCTTTCATATTACTTATTATATCCAAAAATGGAAAGGAATGTTCTTCTTCAATTAAAATTATATCAATTAAGTTAGGTTAGGATTTATATTATAATATTTACAAGATAAAATCAGAAAGCTTTGAATTTTCAAATAAATGCCGAGATTGCTGGTTGGACAAGTGTCCGAGCAAAGAGTATTCTTTTTCCATGATTTCGTCTCATCACTATTCACACGATTTTCTAAGGGCCATGTACAAGTATCGCGTATAACCCCGTCTATACGGAAGATCTTTCTAGACTACGAGTCGTAAGAGAAACGTGCTCTCAACATCAACGATATAGGGTGTTGCATACATACGAGTAAGAAGTGTTTCCTCAAAAATTGATGCGCGGTCTGGCTCGAAGCCACGAAAACTAGATACCAGTATCCAGATGCCGCATCTCGTATTCATGGTGGACCGAAAAAGTGGGCTGAGAAATAAGGAATACAGTTGAGAGAAGCCAACACGAATTCGCTTCTCTTCCCCTTTGATTATTATATATATATATACATATATATATATATAATATATCGACGTTTTTCAAAAGCAGATTGCCAAAATGATATACATATAACAATGTGCCGAACGATGTTACGAGCATTGGTGGAAAAAAGCGTGGCCACCTTGCGGGATGGTTAAAATACCACAAAGCCTTCCCCAAATGTCAGCATTAATATTTGATTATCTACCTCTTCTGGCGCAGCCCAATGGTAGAAGCAAACTCGGACGTTTCTATGCTTATTACGCTTATTGTTATCGAGGCCGATAGAACTATTGAAATATTAAAATCCGCTTTTCCGTTATTTCTAAGCCCGATCGAGAGCTCATGTTTATAGGCGAGTTCTTTTCTATCGACGAATCGATAACAAATATTACGAATAGAAGTTTTTATTTTTTCCTTTTTTTGTTTTCTTTTTGATATGATACTCATTTTCGAAATCGAAAATGAAGAGTTTCGCTTAGAACGGAAGATGATCGTAATCGCAAAATAATGATGGGGTTGGCACGCTCTCATCTTTCGTGCTAACTCGGTAGGTGTAGCTATCTTCGTCTCGACTTGAACACGGTAAAGCACCTGTCTGTAGTACTCGAGTTGTGTAGTAGAGCACCTCAGTACAGGTGCCTCCTTAACGTACCTGGTGAATGGCCTGTCTCTCCTCCTTACTACTAGTAGCTTGTACGTGCACGAAAAAGATTCGGTCGCTCGCACAAAGCTCGCATCGATGACCTTTATGAATACTGAGGAGCACGTGCTGCCAACGATAGACACGCGATTGCCGGACTGACAGAAAAGTTATCCTACCGAATTAATGAGTCATATATCGACGATACTGCAATACGTTTGTAATTTCGTGGAATACTTCAGAATTAATGTGTGACCGATTCTTGGCCACGCGAAATATCCTACTCGTCGGAAATAATTATAAAATCGATATATCTGTCTAGATAATTTCATTCCTTACTAGTAAAATGTAATGTTGGTGGATGATTATGAGTTGGTAGAATTAAACGGATTTTCTAACGTCAGATGATGCTTTTTTAAATGGTTTGTGCCAATAAATCGTCTCACTTCGTAACTGACCAAAAACGAACTCGAACTCGAACCCGAACCCGAACTTGACCAAGCGAACGTGTACGGCCGAATCGAATCGGTGGTGGTGAACGACGACGGAGCGAGAAAAAAGGGGCATGTGCAAGTCGCAACTGTTTTATGACTCTCCAGAGAGGGGTGCTCCGCATTTATTTGCGATCGTATCTCTACAAAGTCCGTTGCGATATTTCAACATTTGCGAGCACCGAGTCGCGACCAACTCGAAACATATTCATTTCTTACCTTCTTAAATTGACAATGATAAAAATTACCTTGATACGAACGAACGAACGAACGAACGAACAGGAATCGAACGGGAATCTACTCTCATGTCAAGAATATTTGTAGTCGTCTTCGTCGTTGCAATAACGATGTCGTTGATATTCATTACGACGATTCCCGCGACGTTTCTCAGCACCCATGAATTATACACGACGATTTAATCATTTTTTTTCTTTTTTCTTTTTTCTTGTTCTTTCATCAATTGCTCTGAGCGTTATTACACTTCCACTACTCTAATGTGCACCAGAAAAAGTCGGACATTAGCGAACTATAATTAGATAGATATCCGCGCGAGGTCGTCGTTCATATTTAATGTAAGCGTGTGCCAGTTTCTAAAGACAGTCCTTCGTTCAATAATGAAGCGATCGCATCAAGGATGTTACATTGTTCGCGTCGCCTTATTTCTTCTTTGGCGCAGTTACCTAAATGGAAAGACATTTCGTTATCTCTACACCGTAACGCGTTTCTCTCTTTTATTCTATATCTATATCTATATATTTATCTGGCATCCATTTGCGAGGGCTAAGAAACTCCTGTATATCCAGCGTTGTCCAGCGTTGTCCAGCGTCTTAGGCGAAACGCAAGGAAGAAGAGCGGAAAGGTGGGATTATCTGAATACTGTCGTTCCGGGCCTGAGTTGCGGCACCCCAGGGTGTAGTAGGTGGCCGCCCTTAGGGTCGGTCACCAGTCACCCTCCTACCGATGCTCCTCTAACGTATGGTGGTCATCTTCTCACCGAATTACCACCATCTTCTTTTTCCTTAGCCGATGCTCTCTCCCTAAAAGGGTCCGTCAAATAGATTATTTGAATATCAACCGATCGAACGAAAGACCACGGACAATGAACGAGCTACCGTTCCTTTCTTCTCTTCTATTATTCTTTTTGTTTGTACAGAAAATCCTGAAGAAGGATCAAGAAAAACTATTTACCATAATTCTTAGAGTTGTATCCGTATAACTTAATCAAACCTTGTCACAAAGTATTATTAACGTAAAATGAAAAAGAGACGTGCTTATCTTGCTTTTATCGCGGAAGTGGAAGCGTGTGACCGAAATGTGGTCTACTATAATTAAATCAAAAAACCAGTCCTTTTCGATCGTACGCATAAATAGAGTTTTTTGATCCGTTAGTGCAGATTTCGTGTAGACTGGAGTTTCGCGAGATCGAACCAATGACGAATCAATCCTCCGGATAAAAGGTAGGAAAAAGAAATAAGCTTCTTGGAGTTTTCTTTTCTAAAATCACGTTTTACTCGTCCTCCTCGAGCTAACTCATAAATACTGATGCGCACGTGACTGTCGCGCGAGTCCTTTTGAAACGGTTTCCCGTCAATTTGAAAGCAAGTGGAGAGGGGCAGGCGAAAGGGAAAAGTTTCTTCGTGGAGTTTTAACGAAACTCGTCACTAACGAGAGCCCGTTGCACTTTTTGTTACAGCCAGTGATGCGCTCGGCCGAATCGATAAGGAGCCAGCCTCGCCGGAATCCATACAAGGTGAGTTTGTACGAAGAGTTTCATCGTCCGTCTGTCGTGTCGTCTTCCTTTCCTTCTCTATAAGATTAACGTACGAAACGCGTTTAACCTTCGAATAGCCGGAACATAAATTTTCCAAACGAATAATGTGTGCTTTACCTCGCCTCACCTTAGCGAGCATCGACGCATCGCATCGCATCGAATCGAATCGAATCGAATCAAATTGAACGATGCGCGCGAGTCTCTCTCGCCCACCCCCCTTCTTTTCTTACCTTTTCTTTTGATTTTCAAATGTACCACGACAAGAACAATTCCCGATTAACTTTCTCATGCGCGTCTCCAATTGGAATTCGAGAAACGATTCGAGAACGAAAAAAACCATTACTCCAACCACTAACCTAATTTATGCGCTTGCGATCGAATCGCGAACCTTGCACGGCCCAATTCAAGAGAAAATTCATCATACGCTAGCTCTCTCTCTCTCTCTCTCTCTCTCTCTCTCTCTCTCTCTCTCTCCTCTCTCTCAGTCATATTCATGGACTTCAACGACGTTGAAACTTTTTCTTCTTTCAATCCTTTCGGTAAATATAACAACTTCTTCGACTAATTCTTTTCCACGTAAATTATATCATAAAGACAATTATATTCAGCGAGTAACTACGCCCTACGACTTCTTGGAGCATTGTCATTTACCTCGAAGAATTCTTTCGCGGCGTATAACCGACCTTTTAACTTCGAACATTATTATCCTGGTTGCTCACGGCAAGCAAAGTCTGAGGAGGGTCGGTCAAATCGCTTGAATTTTTGTCAGCATCGTAAAACTCTGCTCTCGGATTTCGTGAAAATTCCCATCTTTTCGTCCATTATCGTCTTTATTATCTTTTTCTTCGGACACATAATTGACAGACTCTGACCATTCGTGGAACTTCTAAGCTCGCTTTCAGAACGATCAATTTAAATTACAAAATTCTCACGGACTTAAAGATTGAAATAAGAGAACGTCAAGATTCGTATGGTGGTTTATCAACACAGGCGAATAATTATAAATCACCCTATATTCTTTTTAGTATTATTTGTAAATTCGCAATCATTTATTCGAAGAAAATGATTTTCTTGTTTCATTGATCCGTGAACGTTTTTTTCTTGAACACGTGCTGAAGCGTTACGAAGGCGTAACACAATACCATTGAAAAAAGAATGACGTTAATGAGACGTTCGAAACATAAGAAATTATTTTTATCTATAAAAATATAAAAGAGCGCAACTCACGCGTTAAGTTTTATCCACTTTATATTACTCTCGACTTAAATTCTTAGACCAATTCGATCTCGTCTAGTGAAAAATGCGAGGGAACCTGATATTTAAAATATTAAGTAATTTAAGAAAAAAGAGAAATAAACTAAGAGAGAATATTAAGAAGGATGCTACGAATTGATCGTTAAAATCGTTGAATTTGAAAGAAACCATTGACGAAGAAAAAAGAAAAAGAAAAACGCGGAAACGTGGATGAGCTTTACACAGGTAAAAAGGTTTTCATCGAGGGGCAGGACTCTGGGAAAGTCTGAGAGCCGGTCGTAAGGAGGGTATTCCCTGATTTCTGTTCTTAGCTCTTCTAAGTTGGTCTTCTACTATCTGCCTACGACGAAATGAACGAGACAAATGGAGAAACAAGAAAGTAATCAGCGTGCTCGAAAAGGCGCGTCGGTGGGGTGATGATGACGGTAACGGCGCAACGTTGAGGGCCTATGGGAAAAAGAGAGAGAGAAGTAGTAGTAGGTAGAAGAGATCATCTTGAACCTGTGTTTTACTTTATAGCATTTAGTCCGTTGTTTGTCTTATTGCTATTAGCCTCGGCCAATTAGTAATTTTATTTTTGATGTGGATTCCATGAATCGAGCACACTATGAACGCGCATGCGAGAGAGAGAGAAAGAGAGAGAGAGAGAGAGTGAGTGCTAGCGAGGCCAAGCGAAAACGTTCACAGAAGAGAGAAAACAAGAGGAGAGGAAAGAAGTGGATAAGAGAGGTAGGGTTTAAGGGAAAAGGGAGGATTAGGAGAACAGAGTAGGGGGTACGCAATACGCAGGATCCTCTGAAGGAGGGGGGTATGTCATTAGGAGTCATTAATATCACGGACCTCTGTAATTTGACACACTTCCGATCGCCTAGCGCCATCTTCGCTGCCACCCGCTCCATTTTTTTTTCTTCTCTGGACAACCCCCTCCACCCATTCCTTTTTTTCTCTTTCCTTTCGCGAATAAGAACGTCAAGAGCGTTGAAACCATCGACGAAACTTCAACACAACGTACAACATCGTGCCTACGATATTCGTGTCATTTCGAATGGACCGACAGTGATTCTCAACCATGTTTTTTTTTCTACAAAAAATTCTCAAGCTTAAACAATTTCAATATAGCTAACATTAATATGGGAAATGAAGTTTCACATGTTTTCTTATAATGATGATTATATTCATATAATATATGTATCTAAAGGAAATCAAATAACTTTTTAAATGAGAGTTACATTTACATATTTAAGCACATATACACTTAATAAATCATTTAATATTTTATACAAATACTTTTGAAATTAAAAAACTTAATAAGTCTCTTATCTAACTCTTGTTGAATATTTCATTCGACTCACCTACCGATCTTACTCTTTCCGTTGCTTACTTCCAATTAACTGAGAGAATGAACATATAATTACTAAGAAATAGAGAAACGGATATATATACAGGTTTTCTTAAAAAGAGTGCATGAAAAAGAAGAAAGTTTTTCTATTTGTTTGAAATATTGAAATAAATTCATGCGTGGATCAAATGAATTGAAACTAAAAGTCATTTATTTCTTGTTGTTTTTTTTTATATTCGCTTTAGGATTGTTATTCTTGAATAATCGTGCAAAGTGTAAATAGATATTTTAATGTATTTACGCTTTTGGTAAATTAACTCCCCACTTTAATAGGTTAAAGTAACTTATTTCCAAAGAAATTCGATCTTTTATCGTTTATACCACTTTCTTACATCAGCTCATTTTCTCTTACTATAATTAAGAAGGAAAAATACCAAGAAGATACTACCACATATGGACGATAGCTGCTCGATCTTAGTAAATCAAAGTTGAATCGATCAACTCGTTGCAAAATCTCACGCTCCTAGTGAGTCAACGCATCGCAACGGATGCAGCCAAGATCGATATGATTTGCGGATGCTAATCGAATTGCTAATTCTTTATTCCTCGATCGTACCGGCACACCTGTTCGACCTATATGGTCACTCCAAAGATTCCTTTAACGCGAACTTCATGGAAGTCTTAGGTTGTGTGCCGCTTGAAACGAGCACGTCTCTCATCATACTTTATAATATCATTACAACGGCACCCTATTTCTAACAATAATCAATGTCACATAATAATAATTAAAAATCGATCAGAATCATTAAAAAAAAAATCTTTGCCGATTGTATCTTATTAGATTTTTATAAAGTACACAAACATATTCTAATCCGTAATTTTCCCTTACCTTTACCACTTTACCGTTCACTTGTCGATCGTTATCCATTTAAATAGATATCATTATCTAACACGTCGAACGCGATAATTTAATATCACGAATTCCTATTCTTTTCAGTATATGTAAACTGCTTTCACTGGCAAGGAACGTTACTATAATGTCGAGAGAAGTGAATGATAAGATCGTAGATAAAATTATTGATCGCAAATTAGCCTTTCGTATATTTAATTCGAACAGGAATTTCAACCAACTTTCATAGTAATAAAATGAAATGATTAAATTTGAATGAAATCATGAACGAAATAAAAATGAAATTATCACATTTTTAAGAGGATTCTATACAGAATTGAAAATCTAATCGAACGGTTGAATTAAAAAAGAATAAAAATCTCTGACGGCTGATGCGTAGCGATCGGTTTCACTTAGAATGCAAACGATCTTTATGATAAAGTTGCAAAAAGGTCGATTTACCCGTAAAAGGGTGCAAACCGATAATACGTCTCTTTCTGGTGACTTTGTTATTCAAATTTGAGAAGAAGGAGTGAGAGCTGGAGACGAAGTGACCATGGAAAACCACTTTTGAATACCCAAGTGCTTTCAAACCCTCATACGGAAACCGAACTTCACGCTTCAAGGCTTTTGTCACGTCCGGTTTTTGTGTTACGATAAAAGCATGAAAAAACTTTATTTTACAATAAATACTAATTTTTTACTAATTTTATAAAAATCTATTTAAATGATCTATAATTTCTCTACTGGAAAAAATGCAACTTCTTCTGAGATGTAAATTTTATCAAATATTTTCAAGAAAGTGGTCACTTTGTTATTCGAATCGAGGGGGTGACGATGCGAATTTCTCTCCTGAATGTTAAAAAGTCGTCTCTCAATCCTGATGCTTCTTCCACATATAACCTTTTTATCCACTTTTCAATTCATGCCTTTGGGTTTAAGAGGAAACCAAAGCAAATTCAAATTTTCGTGAAACAGCTTTTTCAGGGATTTTTAAGCATATTTTTGTGGTTATCTACTGCAAAATATCTTATAAACGTATCTGTTCCGTATCGAAAATTCATTTAAAAAGAAAAGAAACAGACAAAAAATTAGGCTGTTCGATTAAGAAAGATTAATCGTCGTCTCGCCTACTCATAAAATAAAAATGATTTAAAAAAAAAGGAAGAAAGAAACTCGTGAGAAGAGAACGGCGAATGAAAGAAATACCTACCATTATAAAAAGCAAAAGAAAGAAAAAGAAGGAAGATATTCATGAAAATGGTTGAGCGATCGACGAGTGGGTGACGACGTCATTGTTGCTCGCTCCATAAAAGACTAGCAATTAGCAATTAAACCAATAACTCTGCAATTGGTGATTCCATTAATGGACTCAGCGTTCCCACAGAGGACGAACGTTTTTCACTGTTTTTCTTACTGGTCTCCCGGCCTCCCCTACCCCCTACAAAGTCGTACAATTACTTGATAAACGTGTATAATAAGAACTGACCTTTTTTTTTTCATTGATATCGCTTTCTTTATCAATTACCGTAAGCTAATTTTTATTATTCGCAATAAAATAATGAATTACATTTTAACGCGTTAAAAATTTCAAATTTCATTAGTCATTAAAATCGATTGACTATTTTTTTTTTTTTTTTACCAAGAAGGGAAGGTCAGTAAAAGAGGAAGGAAAAAATACCAACTCGAATCTTGCCACTCATCAGCCTGTTGCAGAGTTACTCCCTTAGAATCGGACTTGGTGGTCACATAAAAAAAACTGGAGGGTTGCACCCCTTAAGAGATAGCATGTATACGTAAACGGACACTCGGTACAATTGCGTGCTGTCGAAGAACACGACGGTAATTCATTATAATAAGCGACGAGGAAGAAAAAATTAAACGAAAAAAAAAGTCATGACGAGGGGTGAAATAATCGATCTTATCGGAGATCGGCTAAATACCATTTAAATTTCCATTTAATTATCTTTTGTGAATTAAAATCAACATTTATTTTTTATCGTACAAGTATTTCTCTCTATTGAAGATAGAAAAAAAAGTTGAAGAATGAAACGAAAGACTGACGGGAGTGTCGACAGCAGTGAGAGGGGGCGTTCGACAATTTATTGTCTTCATTTGGCCGCGTCCATATTTATTACGTCGTTACGAACAATATGGCGCCTATTAAGCGAAATACGAGCTTTAACACGCGTTCAATCGAATTAATATTGTGTTGGTAATCTAACGTTCTTGTTCGTCTAATCCACAATGATATCTTCAATAATAAGCTTAATAAATATTGATTGTTTAATTAATGTAAAACCGTTGGCGCGTAGGAGACAATGCGTACTATCGGCAGTTCATTGGTACGCCCACTTTAAGCTATACTTAATTTATGATCTTTTCATTTTCTCTATCGCGAGGAAACACAACACTTTTCATCCATTTAATTGCCAATCATACGAAATTGAATTTCTGAAGAAAAAAGAATACATTTGAAAGAAAGTCATCTATCAAACGATTTTCGTTTATCGAAAATAAAAATCCACGTAGAAAATAGACGAAAAGAGATGATACGTATTGTGGTGCTATTTGCCATAAGAAAAGTGAAATTATCAATGAAATCAAAGATATAATCATTGGCTTGCAGTACGTAAAGGGATAACATTGATTCTTTTTAACGAAAAATATGATGGAAGGAAGGTAGGAGAGACTTGGCTCTCGTTATTCCTGCGTCTTTCCTCGAAGATCTTTTACGCTTCTGCAGAAACCCGATAACCTCGTCAGCTATTAAGCCAGAACCGTGCAGCTTCGTAAAAGGAAGGAAGGAAGGAAGGAAGGAAGGAAGGGAGGGAGAGTAAAGGGCGAGAGTGGAGCCGGTAACAATGGAAGTAAAGGTCCGGACGCGTTTGCTATAAGAGAAAGCAAGAGAAAAAGTGAGATAGAGTGAGAGGGTGATGACTCGATGTTCGGGAAAGAGAGAAAAAGGCGCTACTTGGCTGTTAGCTTCGTTGGATGATCGTCATCTTCTGAGAATGCAAGAAGCATCGATGCTGAGGTGAAGATATTTTCTCGACGGTTAAACGCGACCCTTTCTCTCTCTCTCTCTCTCTCTCTCTCTCTCTCTCTTCATCCATCGCTATTCTCTTCGTTTCTCAAGAAACTCCTTCGATCGCAATTATCGTATTTTATGACACTGATACCAAAATGTAACTTAGAATCGCTATTGAACGATCGAAGAAGGAGATATCGTCACTTTATGCACATCTATCCTTATCGTTAACCAATTTGATTGTTACTGCTAAGACTGTAAGTTGAAACGTTGTTAAAAGTAAAAATAAAAAATAAACGAAAGGTAGAGAGAATTGCGGTGCGAAAGGAATAACCGACTCAGAACCTACGTAATTGTTATTTTGTGGAGAAGCAAAGTCGTCGTCTAGACAGACGTCGGTAATTGTAGCGAAAGGACAAAGGACGAGACGTCGTTTCAACCGGCTAAAGTCTCGCCGTTATATTCTTAAAGAGAAGAACCTCGAATGATGATGGCTTATGGCGGAGAACGTTTAAACCTTGCTCAAATGAAGATGCGACGGGAATAATTAAAGTTATTAAATGGACCAATCTTCGATCTTCCTTGGTCGCTATAAAATTGATAATTGGTTTAATCGACCGTTTCGTTGGGAACTCTACAAGGACCACCCATTAATGCGTTAAACCTCTCTTAAGTAACCCGGACGAATCTCCAAAAGATTCGATGATCTTGCATTTAAATAGAAATTTTTTTTTATTTTTTTATAATTTTTGCAAAAGGGAGAAGAAAATAAAGCTGGTGAAAAAAATCTCTGCGGAGGACCGATAAGCCTGAGGGTATTTCACACTTGGTCAACCCTTGTATCATGGAGGGCGCTAATGTAGCGTTATTTAACTCGGTTAGATGTCCTCTCCCTTTTTTTGTGCTGGACGACCGACTCGTTCGCCAAGAGCACCCTAGGAAAAATCCAGGGGTGCTCGTCGTCCCGTGAAAACACCGCGAGGGCGGTGACACACATAAAGTACCAACCAGTTTTAGTTTATGTTGTCAGGTGAAAATAAAACAATTGAAAATATTGAAATAAGCAGAGAACGGATCAACTTTTATAAATACTGCATTAAACAATTATTCTTATCAAACTAAATGGTACACAAAATATTCCAACCATCTTTGAGAAAATCTTCAAGAAGATTTATCTTTAACAAAATTTCGGAAAAAGATTCCATTTGTAAAAGAAGGAATATCAAGGTTGGTTCGTAGCACGTGCCAGAAACCAATATCTGGCGAATGCGTTAAGGAAGTCGCATACATCGAGGTCAGTACAGCGTGAAAATAGAATGTAAAGTGTTCCCAAGCACTCTCTTGTTCTGTACTGACCTCCGGGCCAGCCTACGGCGCATATATAAGGGGTGCTTTCTACGGGGGGTTGGTTTGACGTGTATGACGTGCCGTCCACGTGACCAGCTTACTAAACTGACAATCACTGCCCAAGACTACGCAGGACGAATCTTAAATATGGGATATTCAAATAATCTTGGCGTTATACCCTCCCTCGGTTTTTTTTCTTGACGATTTTTTGAAGCATGACGACTACCGAGATTATCATAAGGAACAAAATAAGCAATATATTTTTTTTTTAAATAGAAAATATTGTAAATACAATAAGACATAAAGTATATAAAAATTTACATGATTTCAACTAGCAAAAGTCCAATCGAACATATAAAGTATCGATAGTGAACAACGTGGCAAGTCTATCACTATCATACATCACTGCCAACCGAGAAGAGGGCTTCCAATAACAAATACAGTCTGCGTGCGATTGTGGAAGTTGTAGGAGAAAACCTTCTCTTTTATATGCATAGTCTCATTTCCTTATCGGAAATTTACGGCGAACACGGTGTCTCGACTTTGCAATTTCCCGTGGTGTTGCACACACATTCGATGTAATATAAATATAATATATTCTAGAAGAATTTTCTTCTAATCGAAAAATAAAGCATACTACTTCTCTCTATTAAAGTTCACTAGACGTTTCGTGGATCATTTTTCCTTTCCTAAGCTCCGTTATGGATCTTTATGCGACACGTAGGTGTATTATGGTGTAGACTCGCGCGTTTACCCTATAGGCACGTGCCAAAGTACGAGGCAGGGGGGCTTCTAGTCATACACATGGGTTCTTTCTATGTTTCATCATAATCGTCGTTTCATCAACAACGTTGATGACTACAATGATTCAACTGGTATCTCTCTAACAACTTATTATGGCTATATCTACCTTAACAACTTCGAGACACTTACGTTTCTATCTGGAAATCTGATTTCGATCATTTTTTTCTTTTTTTACCATTTAAAATACATTTCATTGAACATTCTTCTTTGCACGCCATTTTTTAATGATACATCTGCTAAGGGTTTGCTGCAATGCCATTGGGGAGAATGCCAAAAAGGGGTGTAGCAAATAGAAGAAGATAGGCTTTAAAACGTGAAAAGAATCACGAAGAGGAGGAGACAAACGTGTACCTAATATCCTATCTGCATATGTAATATCCATACTTTTTATAAGCATACATAAGTATAATATTATAGCTATAAATGTAGTACTCATTAATCTTGATAAAGTTGAATGATAAGTTGGAAATTGTTTAAACAAAAATGAGTATATCTCGTTAGGAGAGTAATTTTGAAAATAGTGACAGTTTGTAAAGATTTGTGGAGAGGATACGCTTAAACGCGTAAACCACGGCTGGCTACACAAACATAAGAAGTATGTATTCGTGTGCGTACGTAAGGATGAAAGAGAAAAGAAGAGGTGGGACACGTGCCTTCGGTAGCACGCGACTAACCTAACGGTTTTAGACTCACCCCACGGCACGCTCGAAAACCAGTCCACCCCTTCTCTTTCCCTCTCTCTCTCTCTCTCTCTCTCTCTCTCTCTCTCTCTCTCTCTCTCTCTCTCTCGTCAACATTTCGCGACAGCAAAAGCAACGACAAAAGCAACGGCAGAAGCGGCGGTAGTAACGCCACTGCAAAACACGCTGGAGGAAACACTGTTATTCTATTGGCTTGAATCCGTCCCCTTCGTTCTTTCCCCTTTCGATAGCACGCTTTCCTCGCCTGCAGCCTCCTCCCTCCCTCCCTCCTCTTTGACTTGCTTGAAACTGTACAAGCACACCCGGTATATGTTCCGGATAATAGTTTACCAGTTTAGCTTCTTCCTACCATTCTGTATACTGTTAGAGAACACGGTTCTATTTAATCCTTAAAAGCTATCCAACAAATTAACAAAAGAAACAACTAATGTAGAAAATATTATACATTTTTATTTATTATACTTTAATATTATTATTATTGCATGATAATCAATTTTTTGTTTATACTTCAAAAAAACATTGAAACAATCAGTATTACCGATCATCACTTTTCAAGCAAATTTAATTGAATTAAAATTCCATCCAAGATTTGTCTTTAACGATCATGGGAATAGTAATAGATGAAAATGAAAAGAATTTTTCTACCAATGAAACAACCACAAACAACGTAGATTGTGAGATGCATTCTTACAAAGAAATGTAAAATAAAACATGATTAAATTCGATTGTAAATTTGGATGCTTGTCTGCATCGTGATTAAGATCTTCGTGAGAGTTGAAACGATCCCAGAGAGCTCTCAATCAAATGAAGCAAGACCTTAATAAAATCGTAAGTCGGTTGACAGGTGATGCGTACAGGACGGTATAATACGAATGAATTCCTCCCCCGTCAGTTAGGAGTTGCTCGTATTGTTGTCGCCTTTACGTAAGTATACGAAAAGAAGGACGACATGAAGGCAGATGCCGTTCAAACTTTTCCCTGCGTTAAAGAACGAAAGAACCAAGAAGAAAGAACCAAAATGGAATGAAAAAAAAATGTCTTGATGATATTGTGTGAATATTTTTACTAATACTATCTAAACTGTTACTATAACATAACAATTCTTGACAATAACTTTTTTACAAAGTTTATCTTCACAAATGAAAATGAAAATGAAAATGAAAACAAACGAATTTTCTTGCGACGAAGTTACCTACATTTAACGCATTAACACCGTTGTATACCTCCCACGAGATAGGACAAAGAACATAATTTCACACGAGAAAGAAGTTCATTTAACCGACCAGAACCATGAATTATCCATCTTCTCTTACGCTAATTACAAAGGTAGATCCAATTACGGCTCACGGTGAATCACCGAGAAGAGCTTGAAGAATGCAAAGAAGAATGGCGAATGAAAAGCTAGCAAAAAGTAAACTATCTTCGAAGAGAGAAATAACGAAATATAGGAAGGAAGGAAGGAAGGAAGGAAGGAAGGAAGGAAGGAAGGAAGGAAGGAATGAAATGGAATGAAATGAAATGGGAATGATGGAAGGAAGAAGAGTAAAGAAGTTAGAGAGAACGAAGGATGCAACCGCGAAATCGAGTCGAGCCGTGAAAATAACGATTTCTTCTTTGTGATGGCGTTCGTCAAACCACGAACGAAGAGAAGAGTAGCGGTTGGGGGGCCTAAAGAAAAAAGAAGAAGAGAAGCCGGTTTTCATCAATAAAGGTGAGGTCCTCCGTGACTCGTCGATATGTTTCCTAAGCTGTGAGTCTGGAATCGATATTTTATGTAGATCACGTGTAAAAGGGAAACACGCCCTCCCTCATTCATAGCCAGCTATTCTTGTCTCAGCGAACAAAAGACATCGTTCGGAATCCCACGCGAGTGTGTTTCGGTGCGAACCACAAAAAAACTATTCCAAGATGACTCTTTGAAGAGATGGAAATCGTGAATGATGATGATGATAACCAAATATATTATATATAAATCCATATGTGTGCACAATCTCGGAATTTCTGTTGAAGAAATGGACACTTTTTACATTATAGCTTATTTCTTAATCAACTTCTTAATCTACTTGTTTTTCTGACACCTAAGGGTAAGGTAATTATGTAAAATATGTTTAAATTAGTCGTAAAACTTAATAAGAAATAAACAGAAAAGTTGAGCGTGAAAAAAGTAACATTTATATATGTAATGCACGATTCAGGTGCAGCATTGTTCGATCTTATCACCTGACGTATATACAAGCAGGGTGCATCTTCGAATGACGAGTTCCTCGTGGTAAAGGTCAAATCGTCGACTACTCTTCCATCGAGTTTTCTGAAAAGAGATAAAAAGAGGGGGAAAAAGTATGAGGTAAGGTCAAAGACACCCTGAGCAAGCTTCGAATAATGTAGAAAAATAGCACAACGATAGAATGAGCCCAGCTGCAGAACCCTCCTACGAAACGGGCCTTCTGTATTGTATAACATTCCTATGCATACGTAGATACTAAGAACGAATTTTCAGGATTCAACATGCGTGAGAATGTGCGTGGGTGATGGATAGACGGTCACCCTGTAGCTTGTACAAACGTTAAACGGAGTTCAATAGTTTGAAATTGCATAGGCATTGCCATTGGACGCGCACATCGTAAAATATCTAACGTCGGTTATGTGAAAAATTGTCTCCATAAAATCTCTCTTGTGAATCCTAACCGTGAGACGGAATTCGCTTGTTAACGGATAACCAAAAAACGTTTAGAAACTTTTTCAAAACTTCCAATATGTTTTCTACGACGAAACAACGGTCGTTTTTTCCATGTGTTAGTGCATAACACATGAAAGAAAACCTTGCCTTATCTTATGGTAGTACTATAACGTACGTTTAGATGTTATTCTCGCACCTGGTTGTGAACAGCGTCAACTACTTTCTATGTTAGATCTTTCAAGAATTACGGAACAACGCGAGCCCTTCTTAAAAAAGGGTAGAAAACAAAAACGAAGAGAAATCACCCCAAAATTCCATCCCGATCCCTTCACTCTGTCTTTTACCTTCCCTCTCCATTTTTTTGCCGCAAAACATGGAATTCGGTAGCTTCTCACGACAAGAAAAGCTTCATTTTAGATAGAGGACTTTTTTTTTGAAGGAAGGTGACGTAAATTTGCTAAAAAAAAAAAACCTATGTATCCATATGTATAATGCAAGAAAGAACGGATGAAATGACGGTTGGCTTATCTAATTGTAAGATACTAAAGTTCTAATATAATATTTGTGTGTATTTCCTACTGAACACCTGGCAACGTTCCTCGTGCATTCATTTTCTATCGATTTATCGTATCTTTTTTTTTTCTTACCTCATTCGCGTTAAAGACCAAATGTTTTTTCTCCCGAAATATCTATTCATATTTTGACGCGATTCTCACGCAAAAAAAGCAAAATTTTTATCAAAAAAATAAAAGAAGAAGAAGAAGAAGAAGAATGGGCGTAGAAAATGCAAATCTAAGAGGGGAAGAAAGAAAAGAAAAAGAGAAATATAAAAGAGTATGTATAAAAGGTATACTCACATATGTATGTAAGTACCTGCTTTAGAAAAATAAGAAAGACGAGTAAAACGAAATTTTATAGGGAATGGGCCAATCCTCGAAGAACGCGTCTAAACGCATCCTGTCGATGCTGTCCTACCTGACCTTTCGGTGGTTTTTTTATGATTTTAGGGGAATCAGGTAGGAACCGATTCCCCTAAAACCCAAAAGGGGAGAGAAAGAGAAAAAGAAAAAACGAAAAAAGGAAAAAGAACGAGAAGAGGAGCAGAAATCGGAACTGTTCACCTAAAAAGTGGCGTATCGATCCTCAGGGTTCACGGGATTTTTAATTTTTTCCTCCCCAACGATCATTCCTTCCAAAACTCGCAATCCCCCCCTCCTTCCCACCATAACGCCTCGCCAAACTTTTTACGAAGTTACGCTTTACTTTCTCACTCTTATTTCGCTCCTTTTTTTTTTCATTTTCTGTCGGCATTCAAAAACTTGGATGGGAACATCCGAGTGCCGTTCAAATGGCTAAACAACTTTTCTTTTTAGTAATTCGCTGATTTGTTTTCTTTTTGTTTGATATCCACTGTGATAATAATCTAATCTAATTTCTTAAATGTCGAGGTACTACATTTCCATGACATAAGAGAAGAAAATATTATCGTATTAAAATCTGTAGGTAGGAAAAATGTATTTTATAACTTATAGCCGTATTTATAAGCATATACAGTATTACCCAATGGTAGCAAAGGATCTGAGCGTGTCGAACTAATTATTATTAAAACCGTTACGGCGCGAAACGCGTGCCAAGCGGTTGTTGACGGAAAAAGCTCGTTTTGGAAGAATCGACCGATCGGTTCCGTTCTACATTGTTCGTATTATACATTGACGTTCCTGCGTTGTGCGCGTATATGATTTCCTAGAGGCCAACGCAATGGGGGCTGCGAGGGAGGTAGTCATAAAATACCTACGATGATGGATGAACGAAGGGTTGGTTACTCCATGAGTAAAAGGGAGAGTAAAATAAAAAAAAGGAGTAGGCTCGAAAGGGTAAACTGATCCTTATTGGGCGATATCGTTCGTGTACGAGCAGAGTCCCGACCAATCGAAACTTCCCCGTCAAAGCATCCAAGTGCACGTGGTGTTAGCGATCTTGGTGGGGATGTTATCCCCCCATTTGCTCTAGGCGTCGTCGTGCTGCTTTCGTTGCGTCATTCTAACATTCGTCCTGCATCGGTACGTCGATGAAGATCCAAACAACTCGTGTATATTCCTGTGTTATATAATAATAATTAATAATCTATCGAAGAAAAAAACAAACTTTGTATTCTTTTAAACACGCAAATAAGTTAAATAGATACGGCATGAAATCGCATTTCTGGAAAAAGATCCGAACGATCATTCGTCGCGATCGTTGTCGATCCAAAACGACGATTACTCGATGTTCTCCATGAACGTTTTCAAGATTAATTCGTGCTGGATCTCGAAAATCGTCTCGATGTGATCACGAGGAGGATCACAAATAAAACCTCTGGGAGAAAGGAGGTTAACATGGTCTTCCTCGAAGACCCGAAAATGATTTTTACGGATATGCGTCTTCATGCCACCAGCACGCCAACATCCACTCCAACGCGATACGGTGATCGTCATCCAAAGTTTAAACCACAGAACAACAATGATTGTACGATTATCACGAAAATTGTTCTCTCTCCTATAAAAACAGTTTGTAGAATAATACAAATTTATCAACGGAATATTTCAGATTCAGTGATTCAAATCTAATCTCTTGATTTTTTTATTCTTATTACAGATGCGGATCTACATGCTGAAGTCGAGGGAGTCGAACTCAGTGGAGACGATCGAAGTATCACAAGTGATATTCAAGATGTTACTGATGCGAATCTCGATCAAGATTCAATAGATTCGGATAGGGAAGCTCTTAATTTGGTATGTCAAATTATTCACATTATACTTCTAAATATTATAACTATCGTAAAATATCGACAATATGAACAATAATAAATTGAAAAGTTTTCCAAGTTAAACATTTGAAAAAGAAAAGAAAACAAAATTTTTACTTACGTTTCTTTAATGTGCAAAAAAAAATGGTTTTATTCAATATTTGAAATATAAATATGAGAAGGGAACCATAGAATCTAAGGACATAAAAGAAAACAAAGCTGTATGTTATAAAACTCAAAAAAGAAAGATAGGACTAGCTAGCCTAAGTAACCAATATCCCCTAAACTGACCGAACGCAAACACGGCTTTGTTCAACGTTGTTTATTCAGTGTTATTAGTAAGGGTACCTTTTTGAATTCACATTAGGTTGTAAGATCTCATTGTATACTTTTACTAACATAAAAGAATTCGTTGAAATCAATGTTAAGAAGTAAATTTCTGTGCTTTAGGTTACTGATGTATCACAACGTAATAGCAGCAGTGGTACCAGCGGTAGCTCATCTTCGCCAAGTTCTGGAGTGAGTAGTCAATTGACTACTGGTACGCATCAACAGCAGCAACAGCAACAACAGCAGCAACAACAGCAACAATTGCAACACACCAGCACGCAAAATAATGGAAACTCGCAAGCTGCGTTGGCGGCTCAATTTGTCAGCCAACAATTGTTAATGCATGGATCTCTTGGTACTCTCAGACCTCAAGAGATTCAAGCCATTGCATCGTCCCTACAACAGCAACAACAATCGTTACAGCAGCAATTGCAGCAGTTTGCTATATTTCAACAAGCCAATCCGACAACGGCTGGGCAACAAGCGCAATTCTTCTTACAAAATCAGGTAAGTACATTTTTTCGATCTTATTTAGAAAATCAAAATATTCCACTTCTTCTTTTTTTTCTCAATCCTCTCTACCTATTACAAAATTATCTATACTACTCTCAATGCGAATCCTGAAATCGAGGCAAATCCGCGACGATTCAAAGAACAAGCTTGCTATCTGATCGAGAGATGATCTGAAGGGAAGTGAATGTCTTATTCTTCGAAGACGGTTCGTTTGATTCGACGTCCTGATAAACGTCTGCTACTGGCACAAAGGGACAAAATTTCTTCATTCCTTCGTTTCAACTTCATTCCAACTTCATTCGAATACAATTTCGGCACATTTAATAAAGAGATTACGATTAATATTACTCTATGTCGTGTAACTACATAAACTTATTTTATATAATGTAAAATTCTAGAAATAATCCGAGAAAAATTATTTAAAAAAGAACAAAGATAAGTATGCATACAATGAATGTCTATTAAAATTGTAAATCCTTACGTTTACTAGATTTTTATTTATTTTATTTTTATTTATATAGTGTCTTTAAGATGAATATCCAATTTTATGGGACACTCACTGTATCTGCATACATCTATTGGCAAAATTGTAAAGATTTCCTATAAATATTCTTACAGATCATTTCTACCATCACTAGTGTTATCTTTTTGTCAAGAAAAAAATCTCTCTCGCATCGAATCGAGAAATATCGACTCATTATATCCGAAGATACGTTGAAAAACGACCCTCCCTTCCTGGATATTCGTAGTAGGGGCACTTCTCCTCTCTCCTTCTGCCCTTCCTTCGAAAAATTCTGAATAGGCCACCTTCAACATTTAGGAAAAAAATTTCTATAGGCTCCATCACGAATAGCGCGTGCAAAGACGCGATGCACAGTCCTTATAAAAAAAAGCTAACAAAACGACTTTGAATCTTAGCAGATTTAATGGCCGTCTGGATCCACAACTTGTACCCATGCATCAGAAAGACTCACACTCAAAATAGGAAGCTTAGATCCCTTCGTATCTACTTTAGAAGACACTATATACATCTAGGATATTCCGAGTCCTACAGTACCTTACCCGAGGAGGAGAAGGGTCCTTTGTTACCTCACACGTGGCTTCCTTGTATTTTCTTCCTTTTGCGTTTCTCATCGGAAGATCTGCTTTTTTGTTCTCAAAACTTTCTAAAGATACACGAACTCCCCTTACCGTCTCGGGCCCTCCGTCGCCCTCCTCTCCTAAACAGGGATGTAACCTGTCTTTCAACCCTCTCGCTTACGATACATCAACGATACGTGATCTTCTCAAGCGGATATTTCTATTCTCTAATACACCTTCTGTAGCTTCTTCGAACGAACATTTAATTTCTTCATTCATCGAACACGTTCTAAACCACCAAACATTTTTCCATACTACATTTTTGCTTGGGTTCCGACACGCGACGATATGCAAATTTACTCCTTTCTGGTTATACCACCGAAACAAAACTGGATCATATATTCAAATTTAGTTAATCTATCTATCTTTCTTGCAATTGTTACATTTTTCATTATTTAATTATTTAGATTGTGCATATAAATATTATGGAAATATGGATATATATGATTTCATTGTATAATTCGTATATAGTTACATTTCATATTATTAAAGATATACAAGTGAATAAGAAATTCATAAAGAATGAACTATTAAATACCTGTTGCCAATCTCTGCACGTGGCTAAATTTAAAGGAACCTTTGAGGGTATCTTGACGATCAACAATAAGTATAAGTAAGGTGCTTTTGGTCTCGTTGAACGACACGCGACCAACCCCAAACCCTTTTCCTTCATAGATGCCACATGCCATAGATTCCACATCCTCTTATTCTCATAATCGAGCATCTGGTTAAGAAAGGGTGAAAATAAACGATCGATTCTAGCACCCTACGAAATCTTTGCATACCTATATTGAAAAGAACACGTGCCACTTTTATTCCTTTAACTGTGCGTTAACCTGAACAGTCCTTTATCATCTCTCGTAAAGTTATTTACTCGTAAAAAAAGTGAAATAAAGTTTACATTATATAAATTGTCTTTCAAAATGAATTAACTAACGGGATCCATTTATCTATTATCAGGTACAGCAAGCTGTAGCACAAGCAGCCCAACAATTACAGGCCATACAAAAACAGCAAGCTCTTCAAGGTGGAGGTGGATTGGTAGGAAGAAATTTAACGCAACAAAGATCGCCACCACCCTCTGGTACACCTCCGTCTGTAAAACCACCACCAGCAAGACTTGAACATTCTCCAGAAGAAACAACGGACCTTGAGGAACTCGAACAATTTGCTAAGACTTTTAAACAACGACGAATCAAGCTTGGTTTTACGCAAGGTGATGTTGGTCTTGCCATGGGAAAACTTTACGGCAATGACTTTTCTCAAACCACCATTTCAAGGTATAATCATATTCATTATCATCAAATCTATCTCATGAAATGAAAATATATTTTATACGATAATGATAATTATATTTTTGTTAAAACTATTTTATAGGTTCGAAGCATTAAACCTTTCCTTCAAGAACATGTGCAAATTGAAGCCTCTTCTTCAAAAGTGGTTAGAAGATGCCGATAATTCTTTGAACAACCCAAATTCGCTCTCGAATCCACTAACAACACCAGAAGCAATAGGTAGGCGGCGAAAGAAGAGAACTTCAATAGAAACTACCGTTAGAGTGGCACTAGAGAAATCTTTCGTTCAGAATCCAAAACCTACTTCCGAAGAAATCACCGCACTGGCGGATAATTTAGCAATGGAAAAGGAAGTTGTTCGAGTATGGTTTTGCAACAGGTATATATCTATATACAACAATATCTACAACAATATCAGCAACAAATCATTACAACAAAGTAATAATAAAATAAATATTTGTTATACAGGCGACAAAAAGAAAAAAGGATCAATCCTCCAACAGCAGCAATGGGAAGTCCGACAATGGCGTCGCCTGCGCCATCAGTTTTTGCTTCTCTTACGAATTCGATGTCTGCTAGTCCTTTAGCTCTCACTGCACATTCCTCGGGAATGGGTCATATCCAATCACATTCCACGTCATTGGGATCACCTCTTCCTTTGGCCTTAGTGGCAACACCCAGTGCAAATTACCATCCATTGAGTGGGAAATCTCACGAGTGACAACAACAGACCACCCATCAAGGGGACAATCTTTACCATCATCGAGATCAACAGCAGAAACAGCACCAGCAACAGCAACAGCAACAGCAACAACAACAACAACAGCAACAGCAACAACAACAACAACAACAACGACGTTTGTGCAATTTACCCGATTTTTATCATTAAAATTGATAAATCATAGAAATAATATATTCTATTTACATATTAATATGTACTAAAACAATACCAATATTACCTTCGGCAAAATTGAATTTAGATGATATGGAGATGGTACTAATAAGTAATTCAACGTTTCTGACCAATCTTGGTACATATGAAATACGATAATAAAAGTATCGTACTATCGAAACTATCATTTTGATAGAACGATGAAACATCATATGATGTCTATCTTATAAATATGTGATTAGAAAAAAAAGTTGAAAACGATCGAATAAGATATATCGATGGGTACATTTTTTAAAAACCCAACGAACGAAGATGTAGATAAACATAAACAACTGACAAAAAGTATACGAAGAGATACGTGTTGCTACGTCAGGACAACCGCTGAGAAAGCAGAAGACTGGGAAACAGCAACAACATTTGCAAATCATGTAAAGAAAAAAGCTTTTCCCCTTTTTCCTATCGAACAACAGATTATAATCAAAACGTTTTCAATATTTCCGTTTAAAAATATCAATTGAATTTCTACATGAAAAAAAATATCTGACGATTAAGAGAATGCACTAACTTTTTTAACACGTTGACTGTCATGTAAATCATCAATAACTTATGACTTAGTGAACTAATTTGAAATTTTTTAATACTACCAAGATAATCTACTTTCTTCTAGCTTTCTTTCTAGCGACTTTTAGCTTTCATGCCACCGTGGTCTTCCCGGTGGTCTCGTTGTTCCTATTTTTCTTATTTTCTTCTTTCTTATCCACGTCTTCTTCATCCTAAAATCAGAAATGAAAATATTTGTTTGAGTTACTTGTTTGTATAATACCATTTCATTTAAAACACACGTAATCAGTTAAAGCTCTATTGCCAATTTCTTGTAACATAAAATGTTACAACTATAAACTTTCATAAATTCTAATTATTCAATTCATTTTTGGACACTTTGAAACAACTAATAATAAAAAAAAATGACCTGCACCATAAATAATGCATTAAACACACTTATAAAATGGTCAACGTGTTAAAATAGATATTCTGTATTCTAATAATGAACAATGTAAATAGATAGTTAAACATTATCATTACGTAGTACCGTCTATATCATTAATATCATTGATTCAAATTTCAGAATATCAGATTTTGTATAAAACTTTGAACTTTTGTAAGTTGAAAAGTTTTCTGTTTAAACGTTGTTTCATATTCTTTTACATATTTCAACGAAATATACACCGTCAGCATTCGCTGTTGAAAAGTTTTATGAAAAGATAAAAATGTCTCCGACAGCAGTTACCGTTTAAAAGAGATAAACTAATACTTGTTCCATTTCTAATATATGTTCATTGTCTGTAAATTGAAAATGAACATTTCTTGCCATTTAAAACACACATCGACAAATATCGTCAAAACTCAAATATTTCACTAAAATATTAAATATTACGGCTACTTAACGATACGATACGATACGATACGATAAAATAAAATAAAAAAATCAATTAATGTGAAGAAAAATTAATCGGTGTATGTAATATATCAGATTTTTATATCATTATCTTCTTTCAAAGTTCCGCTCAATTTATCAATACGGAAGAAAACAATCGATAAGATGTATCTTTATAAACGTCGAATGGTGTTTCCTTTTCATTTCAAATTTTGGTTTTATCGATTAAAATTATACTATACTTAAATCGTCGTACTTGAATTTGAAATGAATACAAGTATAAGTAATAATCGGTAATTGTTTAGCGAAATAATTATAATAATACTTTTCTTAATTGTAATAAGGAGTTTTTGATCTAGGATCAATCTCTTGTATTACTTTATGGAAAAGAAAAGGTACCTATTATAAATTATATACGCGCGCGCGCGCGCGCGAGCGATTATAATTAGACGCGTCATTAAGTTAAACTTAAGAAGGAGAACCTTGTGATCATCGACATTCGTTCGAACTATTTATTTTAAAGGATTCATTTTACTTACTTTAGGATATCGCGCTTCCGTGATGAAATAAAAACATTTAGCGGTTCGACAATACCTGTTTGTAAATATAAATTACATAATGTGTCTATCGACAAATTCGTACATATCCGTGACCCATGTTTGTAGATATGTCATCGTCAAAGCATGTAATTCAGTTATTTCACGAAATATCGGAACATTAGGAAAAGTATATAATATGAATTTTATTATATACTTTAACTATATATATATATATATATATAGATATTCTATGAAATAACCGAACACGTTTAGTTAAGGTATTAACACGTTGCCGCAAATGTTGTTCTTTGTGTTTCTGAACACAATCGTCAAATTAAAAATGTACGGCAATGTGTTAAATAGAAATTAGATGTTAAGTACAAGAAAAATATTCTTTTATTTAAAACTTATTACACTCATAACTATATTTTGAAGCAATGTTAAGTGTAATTATTTTTAACAATCCTAGAGTTTGTTTCATTTTTTAGTACGTTATTTTAATTTTAATGAAAATTTTGCTTCAAAAATTCAAATTCATCTCTTCAAGATGATACACAGTATAGAAAAAAAAAATAGGAAAATTTATTTAATCTAATAGAATAGTTTTATTGTTGTAAAATAAAATTGGAATATTTGTAAAAGTGAAATAAAGGTTCACTTTAAGTTTTTATAAGCTTTCGTTTATAACTTTCTAGTCCGTTAGAAATATATATAAATATATATATATAATAATATATACTGCATCTCGTTGTAAGACTTAAAGGAAACAAAAAAATTCATATTTCTCTTTTTCTTTTAGGCCTGCCAAGAAAAGGTTGTCAATCTCGATAAAGTTTTTCTATTAAGTTGGATTATAAAATCCAAAAACTTTGAAAAATCAATTTTTTGTTTTTTATCTATTTATATTACAACTTGCTAGTTTAAAGTACGATAGAACATACGACGAACAGAAAATCTATTTTCAAAGACGAAAACAAAAATTGAAATATAAAAAACGCGAACAATTAATACTTGTTCTGGTTTTCATAGTTTTAGAAGAAAATCTAATTGAGTATCTTAAATCAATAGATAAACTCTATCTACAAACTAGATAATCTTCGCTTGGATGGCCTAAAAAACCAACGAACACGAATTTTTTTTTCTCTCCTGATTTACAACAGTGCAGTTAAGTACAGTACAGTGCATATTTACAACGACCATCTTTTCTATCAACAAAAATACAATAAACGAAAGCTTATAAAAATTTAAAGTTAACATTTATTTTTACTTTGAAAAATATGAAAATTCGATTTTACAACAATGAAACTATTTTATTAGATTAAATGAATTTTGATATATTTTTTTTTTTTCTATACTGTATACCGTTTTGAATAGATGAATTTTAATTTTTGAAGCAAAATTTTCATTACATTTTAAAAATACTGTACAAACAAAATAAAAATTACATATATGTTATTTTTAAATGATTATACAATAAAGTGTTTTAAAATAAAATACGAATGGTCGTCACCATAAATATAAATATACGATACTTATTTAAGTACCATAAGTATCCTAATACTTAACATCGAATTTCAATTTCATGCTTTAACTAATCTCATATGGTTATTTACATAGAATAATTAGGTAAAGTGTATAATTCTGCCTTATTTCATACTTTAACTGAACTCTTTGGATATATTATAAAAATAAAAATAAAAACTGAGTTATTTTGTGAAATAACGGATTCCACACTTTAACGATATGGGAGGTAAGGGCCGGCCGCGCTCATACTGGCAAGAATGCGAGCAAACTTGTTCCAATAAAGGTCAAATTAAAGGTGAAATTGGTGATAGGACGATCACCGATAACTATCGATCTCCATATAACGAAAAAGTCATAATTCATACCAAAGGAATACTGTGAAGTACAATAAATAATTAAACATAGCATAATATGTACGATAAAAGAAATCGTTTTTAATAATATTCTCGATTCTAAACGCGAAGGAGATCAGGATAAGAGTAATTCGCATTCTTGTCAAGGAATTTTGTTTTCGAGGGACACTTGTAGCGATAATTTTGTAGATATACAATCCCGAAATAATACGTAATGTATATAATATGTAAAAATTATAAATAACTATACACACGCTCACAGATATAGACAAACAGGAATTAACTGGCAGATACTATGCACGTACCACGCACGCACCAAAAAAAATATATATATTATACATTAACGTATAATCGAAATTTTGCGAACAAATGATACAAATGGATACGTTTCAAATAAGATTTCATGCAATGTTTATTGTATTAGAATGAATAATGATCGCAATGAGACGACAAATAAAAGCTAATATTGAAATTTACAAATTTTCCTGTCAAACGATTGATAAAATGTGAAAAAAAGTATCGATAATTATTAATTTTAAGAACAATGTGCGTGTACGAACATTGTAAGGAAAACGTGTTGATTAATGCTAAAAGTGTGCGTGAACCCAATATTCCTATACGATATTCGAGTCAGGTTGCAATTATTCGGGTCGGATTCAATATCCAGGTTCTCGGAAGTCAAAATGTGTGATCTCGACAATTTTTGTTTTTTTTTTGGTACTCAATACTCGAATCGGGTCGAACTAATTTTATCAATTAACTCGGAATTATTTTCAAATTTGCGGTTACTAATTAATAAAACATACAAGCGACATAAGTAAAACATACGAAATTTGGAAATGTTTGATAAATGTATATTTTGTAAAACCTGATCAGAGACTCAAACTGAACAATTCTGTCCCGATTAATTCGATATTTTCTCGATATTTTTCCGGTTCTAGCACATCTCTAATTAAAGAAAACTTATACATAATAACTACGTCGTTACGGTGATATAAATGCCGACGTATGTATGTATGTGTGTATGTATGCATTCATGCATGCTATATACTTACATATGTATGTAAAAATAAAAATATTGTATATATATAATAGAATTACTATAAAGATCCGACACGGTTGAAAGGTGAGGTGGATCATTAATTGTAACAGTGTTTTTATTATCATGATTATTATTATGATTATTATTATTATTATTATTATTATTATTATTATTATTATTATTATTATTATTATTATTATTATTTTTCTGTCTTATTATGATTACTATTATAATTATTTTTGATTTTAATTAATATTATCATGAGTAGCACGCACCGTGGTCACGATCACTGCCGCTAAATACTTATATCCTATGTCGAGCGAAACATTGTCCAATTTTTTCGTATAAAAAAAGACATAACAGTAAAGTTGAACAACATCTTACATAAGTAAAATCTTCGTAAACAAGATGTAATTATATACACGCGTACATCTTTTTTATTATTATATCTTTATATCTATCTATAAAGACATAATCGTCATTTCAAAACTACAGATTATACATTTTATTCGAATTTCATTTGATTATTATTATATTTTTTTTTTTCACATCTCTCAGAATCGTGGACCAAGTTGTAGTAAAAACAAAATATACGAAACAAGAAACAAAACAAAAAACAAAAAAAATGAAGAAACAGGAAAATACGTTGTAGTGGGAAGAAAAAAAAAATAAAGAAAAAAAAACGTAAAAGAGTTCCTAAAATCACGCGCGTACTCTATCAACTAATATTATCGTACACGTGAAAGTGCGGGCGATAATTAATCGAGAAGGGAAATCATAATGGAGTAATAGTAATATGAAACGTAATTACAGTTTGGAAAAAAAAAATCAAAACGAGATTCGAGAAACTTTTAAACGGAGATAAGGCATTTGGAACAAAGAAAAAAAAACGGGATAGAAACGAAAATGGGCAAACAATTTTTAATGATTTTCTTCAAAGTTTTTTTTTGTAGATAAAAATATTTGAAAATATTAAAAACGTTTCCCTTTGTCCACCGTTCCGAAACCCTTTGATCTTTTAGATAACATTTTATCTGTCATCGAATAATTTCTCTTTCTCTAACGAGGCAGCGCATTTCGCGAACGATATGTTATTATAAACAATTTATTAATTATCATTTTAATAGTTAACAATTTATCATTACTATTATTATTATTATTATTACTATTATTACTATTATTATGACTATTATTATTATTATTATTATTTCATTATATTTTAATTTTTATTATTTGAAAAATAAAAACAATAGAGCAATTTCAGTTATCTTTGGTTTTTCGTTGATATTTGTTGTTTTACTAAAACATCCTCCATCCTCTTGTTATATAAACGAACATTTGATATCTTGAGACATCTAGATTTTACTCGTACCGTCCTATCAAATTTTGATTTTTATTTTCTGTAAATAAGATCATTATTTAATAATAAATAAGAAGTGTTTGGATACTCTCGATCATTTATTCGCGTCGCGCAAACGAATTTCGATTCGTGTCAGTATAATAAAAATAAAAATAAAAATAAAAATAAAAATACAAATAAAAATAAAAATATAATACGCTGGTGTAACTATAAATTGCATTAGTTATTAGAAAAAAATAATTAAGGCTTCTGGAAGAAGGTTCATAAAGTCATTATGAATTTACTTAATAATATTTTATGTGTAATTCCTGTTACGAGGGAGGTACGTACGTTTGAACCTAATAATCGTAAATCTTATCAAGGTTAATGGTACGTGCATTCATTCGTTCGGATCTTAGGGTATTATAACTATAATGATAGGGAGGAGAGAATTGAAAAAAGCACGGTATGACAGTTCTTAAAAAAGTCATTGACAAATGCGAATTTTTATTCGGAAAAAAACAAAAGTATGTTTAACTATTTTGTACTAAGGGATTATGGCGACTTCGCGAACGTTTGTTTTTAAAGTTCGGTAATCTACATTATTATAAATAATAATAATAATAATAATAATAATAATAATAATAATAATAATAATAATAATAAAATAATAATAATATTAATAATAATAATAATAATAATAATAATAACAATAATAAAATAATAATAATATTAATAATAATAATACGGACGTTATTGTCGAATAATGTAGAATGTGAAATAAATGAAACGTTGCACATCCCCAAAAAAAGTTCGCTTCCAATCTTTTCCTCAGCGAATTTTAAGGGAAAGGGACACTTCGAACGAAATTCAAAGTGTGAGGAGACTCGCCAGTGTAAAAATAAAATCATATCAGTCATAAATAATTCGTGTTATCTAGATATATTATTATTCTTATTATTATCCTACTTATTATTATAATTATTATTATGACGATGATGAGATGGTAGTGGTGGTGGTGGTGATGATGATGATGATGATGATGATGATAATGGTGTTGGTGTTGTTGGTGGTGTTGGTGTTGATGGTAGTGATTGGTGGTGGTGGTGATGATGATGATGATAATAATGATGATGATGATGATGGTGATGGTGATAATGATGATGGTGATGATAGTGATGATGAAGATGATGATGATGACGGCAACGATAATGATGATAATGATGATAACCATTATTATTATTATTATTATTATTATTATTATTATTATTATTATTATTATTATTATTATTATTATTCTATTATTATTATTATTATCATTATTAGTATTAGTAGTAGTAGTAGTAGTATTCTTTTTGTTATTGTTGTTGTTATTATTATTATTATTATTATTATTATCATTATTATTACGATAACTTATCTACGTATCGATTAGTAAAAATATATTGTAATTATATAATAAACGACATCCTAGATAATCATTGTTTGATTCCATCATAAAAATAGAAAAGCATTTATACAGAATCTTTCAGCTAACTAGACTTTTGTCTATTTTTACTTTCCTTTTTCTTAACATCGTTTATTTCACCCTGTATTGGTGCCTTCGTGCAGAATATTTTGTTCTCTCTGACATTTTTTTTTTTATCGTACAAAATAAGCAATATATTTATGGTGGTCTAGTTTGGCAAAACCTTTGACCCTGTATGTGACAGTATTGAATCTTCTCGACAGAATCTCTTAGCAAAAATATTTTAAAATAGATCTTAACATACACACATACGTACACCAAGCTCTCCCTCTCTTCCTAATCGACCGCCATTCTTGAGACTGCAAAGAAGCAACGAAAGTGAAAATAGATTCAACGTGAAATACTACAAGACTATTTTCGAATATGCTTCTTATATATGCGAAAACGTGAGTGTTCATTCGTAGCATAGCTTATGAAGCTCTCATTCAATGTAAATTTCTTTCAATAGCTTACACATTATGGCATACGAAGCAAAGTAATATGATTTCACAGTATAACGAAAGTTTCTCCAACGATATCTTCAATTTTTCAATATAATTTAATAATACATTAGATATTATTAACAAATTATTTCAAAGAGGGAAATAGTAACTACCCTTTAATGTACATCTTAATTAAAAAGGTATGTTATTAGTAAAATTAGTAAATTAGTTAAATACATTAAATGAATAGTTGAGAAGTAATCTTAAAATAAAATGAATGAAATAAAGTATAAATGAAAAAGTATAATTAAAGAAAAATTAATTGGACAAATGTAAACATTTAAGTTCGTAATAACAAATAGTCAATCTCGATAAGGATTTTATATCGATGTGTAATAATCGATACGAAGCATCATGGCAGGCACCTCAAAACATAATATCTGTCAAATACTCACTAAAGTGAGGTTATAAATTCCTTGTTCCCTGAATAATACTCATTTTTCAGTTATCGAACAAACAACACAATGCACGTACATAATATGCGTAGTTGTATTCTATTTCTTGCAATCTTCAGTACCTCTGAATTCATTTTGAATACTAATGCTGCATCCGCACATATTCATACTCATCAACACAATAGAGGTGAAGGCGGTGAAAGAACACAAGACGGTGCATATAGTCCACGGGGTATGGACCACTATGTGGGTGATGAGCATCATCAGGAGTTTGATCATGAGGCAATTCTTGGTATTATCTGAAATTTATTATTTTTTAATTCTCGATCTTACTTATTATTCTATCTAAATTTAATCATATCATTTTGTTGTTTATAGGAAGTGTCAAAGATGCTGAAGAATTTGACAAACTACCAGTAGAGGAATCAAGACGTCGATTGGCTATATTATTAACCAAAATGGATTTAAATAATGATAATTTCATTGAGAGAAATGAATTGAAAGCTTGGATTTTACGTTCATTCAGGTATAAGCTTGATGTAGCAACATTGACATAGATATTTTTAAATGACATTAAATCTTATTGACAGTATGCTCTCTACTGAAGAATCACAAGATCGTTTAGAAGATACAGATAGTGATGAAGATGGTAAAGTCAGTTGGGATGAAATCTTACAAGATATTTATGGTTCTGATCCCCAAGATCTTGCCTTAGACGATCAACTCATTCATTATGATAAAGAAACGTTTGATGCTGCAGATTTAAATAAAGATGGTTATTTAGATCCAGAAGAATTTAAAGCATACACTCATCCGGAAGAAACACCTAGAATGTTTCCACTATTATTAAAACAAGTTCTCGATGAAAAAGATACTGATAAAGATGGTTGTATCAGTTTTCAAGAATATATTGGAGAAAGAGCTAAATCTGAAGATAAAGAATGGTTATTGACTAAAAAAGACAAATTCGATCATGAGTATGACAAAAATGGAAATGGTAAACTTGAATCCGATGAGATTCTATTATGGCGTGTACCAAGTAACGAGTAAGTATACACATATGTTAATTAAACACATAATTAAATATATATTAATATGAAAGAGATTATAAATTGTTAATATATTTCAGAGAAATAGCCAACGACGAAGTTGACCATTTATTTGCAGCATCTGATGACGATCATGATAATAGATTGTCATTCGATGAGATTTTGGATCATCATGATACATTTGTAGGTAGTGAAGCGACTGATTATGGAAACCAGTTACAAGACATTGAACGTTTTACGGATGAACTCTGAAAAGTCTATTTTATAAGATATTTCAAATATTTTTATCTTTTCCTAATAGAATTTATAAACTTTCAATATTATACCATCAATTTGAACTTTGTTGGTATTGTCATTTATACTATAATAATCGAAATGCGTCTAAATTAGTGGAAAAATATCAAATTTCAATTTATAAACATCTGCACAAATTCATTTTTAATATTTATATGCTTTCTTACTAAAATATTATTATGTAAATCACTGTCTTCCGCTATCTACAACTCTAGTGCCATAATACGGAGTAAGAAATCATTATTTTTCATTTTAGTTATTGTCTCATGATTAGTAAAAGTTACCATATAATATCATACACTATCGTTAATATTATTATTTACTGTTTATTATATTTATAAATATTCTATGCTATATTGCTAGATTTTGCAAAACGATTATTATACACATTTCAGTTGCATATTTATTAATTTTATAGAAAATTCATATTTGAGTCATCGTATAATGTACGAATATTATCGCTGCTTAAGGTATATACCGGTAATGTTGTGTATTTGTCCTTATCACTTAAAATGTCCTGAAATATAATATGAAATTTATAAAGAAATAACACACGAATGAATCCTTTAAAGCACACAGTTTTTTTTTCTATCATCACTATAATTCACTAAAGTAAATTTGCATGTGCATGTTAAAACTAAGTATATTATCTTTAATTTAATGTTTAACACTTCAATTCTTTTTTTTTTACTGATAAAAAATAAATATAACTCACAGATTATACAATTAAAAACAATAACATAAAACTTCACATAAATGTATAATAAAAATTTGAAACTTAACTTTAAATTCATTTATAACTGAACTAAACAGCACACTACATGCAAATTTCAATAACTGAACAATATTCTATCAGTGCACCATTATTTGCACAATAAATATATAAATGCAAAAGAAATAATAAATGAAGAATAAAAATGTTTACAAAATAATATAAAAATGTAAATTATATTATTTCCCTCGCACCAATATTAAATATTTATATAATTATTAAATATATATATAATTATATTCTGTTGCATTATAACCAATATTTAATCACTTCAATATTTCCCATATGTTATGAATATAAAACGATTATCATCTTTTCTCTTCTTTAAATCATGTCATATATTACATTAACCTTTAAAAGTCTGTTTCAAACATTGACGTGTACATATCGGAGCGCTATCTGTAACATATGGTAACTACATTTTCTAAAATATATCGCTGCCGTTTCGTTTGACCAAGCTAAAACAATTTAGTGATTGTGCAGGATAATATTAAATGCAAACGTTCTATTACAATTAATTAAAATGGGTGGTGTTGAAAATAGTGTAAGTTATTTAGATATATATATATATATATATTGTGTTTTAATAAATAATATAAATTATATTACTATAACTATTTTTTTAATAAATATTGTATGCTTAACCTCTTAGAATTAGTTAATGAATTGAAAAAAAATAATAAAATAACATATGCAGTACTTCACACTTATATACCTCAGATTTGTATTTGACAAATATTTTTTAGATGGTAATCAAAATCAATAAATGGGATGGATCTGCTGTAAAAAATGCATTGGACGATGCAATTAAGGATGTTCTTACAAAAAAATATAATTACATAGAAAATTTTACTCTTCTTGATGGAAGATTGGCACTCTGTGGAATTGCAGTAACAATAGCTATTATCGCATTGCTATTTGATTATTTATATCCATTTCCAGCATCTAAACCTGTTTTAATAGTTTGCGTCTCTTTATATTTTGTTTTGATGGGACTTTTAACTCTTTACACAACGTATAAAGAAAAAGGCATATTTGTTGTTGCTATTCAAAGGTAATTTTCAATATATATCATTATGCTATTTATGCTATATGCTTTCTAATTATTTTATATTGCAGAGATCCTTCGGGTTATAATCCTGATCTTATTTGGGAAGCAAGTTCATATCTTAAAAAATATGATGATAGATATACTCTCGTATTGTCTGTTAGCAGTCCTTCCACAGGGGTAACTAATCAAAGTGTTGTAACAAAATCAATTGCAAAATTTATTGATGTAAATGGTGTGGTAATACCAGGACTAATAGAAGCAGTTGTAACAGATATGCATGACAGTATAACACGTCAACGCAAAGACAAATAATTACTTTATGATTATATAAAAATATGTGATTTTTATGTTTAAATATACACTTCATACAATTTATATCATTTTTCCTTGATGTACATTCAAAATGATATCAGAATGAAAGAAAAGTATTCATTAAAGCTTTTCATTTATCAAAATAAAAATGTAAGCCAACACAATAATGTTTTTGTTAACATTGTTTCGTTGTAAACGTGATTTATACTAAACATTCAACCATCTAAAAATTTCATTATATTATTTTATTCATTATGAAATTACATTTTTTTTTTTACAAACATGCTCAAAACATTAAAATTTAAACTATGAAACATAATATAATAAAATGATTATGAATGGTTTAGATTCATGGTTAAAAATCAATATTTTAACTCGAAAATTAAAGAGTATGTTATTAAAAAATTATTTCAAGTGTATGATTAGAACGGAAAAACACCATGTCATCTTAACCATGTGTCGTGTCATCTTCAACAAAGTCTGCTGCTTCTTCTCGCGAAACACATTCAACATGCGATACTTTATTTCTAAATTTTACTCCATAAAATTTATTTGCATGTTGTAATAACTCCGGCCTGTGATATGATTACATATATAAATCATTTCTTTCGTATTATTATTATTATTATTATTATTATTATTATTATTATTATTATTATTATTATCTGATTTTATTATTGAATGTTACCTGAAAGTTGTCGTAATAAATTGAGCGTCCGAACTAAGTTCATGAATCATATCAGCAACTGCTTTTCGATGTTGTGCATCTAAGGCTTGATCTATTTCATCAAATAAATAAAATGGTGCAGGATCACACTTTTGAATCGCAAAAATTAAAGCCAATGCTACTAGCGATTTCTGACCACCAGATAATTGATTCATTTCTCGCATCTCAGCTCTGTGACCAGTGAAAGAGACTCGTATTCCTATAAAAAAAAAAAACAACAACAATAATAATAATAATAATAATGATTTTCATACCTTTTATTTGTTATAAAAGTAAATTTTTAGTGTCATCTTACCAACACCAATGAAACGATCAGAATCCACAGATTCTGTTGTACCGTCATCTCCTTCATCACCATCTGCAGTTTTCATAACTAACTGTGCATGACCCGATGGAACAAGTTTCTTAAATACTTCACTGAAATATTTACTTACCTATGAAAAATAAAAAATTCATGATTTTAATTGAATTAAATTATCCGAAATTTTGGTATTTTTATGAAAACTATACTAGTTTACAACTATACTTGTTTAAATGTAAATTGAATAGCTTCACATTTGCGTTGTTCAAGAACTGACATCAACTCTTTAATTTTTTCATCACCACGATCTAGTTCTTCCTTTCGTTTCACTAATTTTTCTTTTTGATCACTGAATGACATGAATTGATCTAAAGCTTTTTTATTGACATGACTGCAACAAAGCATAAAAAACTATCATGAATAAAATGTCCTTATTATTTTTATATTTTACGATATGAAACCATACCTATATTTCTTTAAATGATTGTTTGCTTTTTCCATTTCTCTAAACAATTGTTTCGTAGACATAACACTAAATTTAGTATATGCCTCGTGACTTGGTAATGCACCTAGTTCCGTGATCTTTTGTGTACACTCTACTATTTTCTGTTGTAAAATATTTAATTTACTCGCCAATTTTTCTAAATCTTTAGCATCAGCTTCTATTTTTTCCTGTGCTTCTTTTTCTTTTACTTTCCACTTTTCTACTTCAGAAGATTCTGCCTTTTGCTATATTATTATTTGCATAATATTTAAATTATAAGTAAAAAGATAAATAAATGAAAATATGATCATGTTAACATTATTCTAATAGAAATAATATTTATATTTGAATATATATTTACCTTTTTCATAGCATTAGTTACTTTTTCATTTTGAGCTTTAAAGTCTGCATTAACTTTCACAAGCCTTTTTTCAATGTCTGCTAATTGAGTTTTCGATGAATCAAGCTGACGTTGCCGATCCTCTACTGATATTTCTTGCAAAGCTTGTACTAACTCATCTTTTCTTCTAACTAAATTATTTGTTAGAAGATTTTCTAATTTATTTTTCTCTGCTTCCAATCTCATTCTTTTTGCAAACGCTTCTTTATTGTCTTTTGTTAATCGTCTTATATCATCGTTTAAAGTATCGACCTATATGAATTAAATGAAAATTTAAATGAATTCTTTATTATTTATTTTATTTGAATAATTTATACCTGATGTTGATCGGCTACAGATAATTGTGCCATTAATTCTTGATGCAATTCACTTTCTAAACCTTCTTTTGTAGCTCTCATTGCTTCCAAATTTGAAGTACATTGTGCAAGACTTTTCTCTTTAGGTGTTCTATACCTTTCAATAGCACTCAATTCTTCTTTCATCAAACGTATTTCCGCTTTCATTTTATCATATATATCTCTAAAATAGTATATATTGTTAATAACAAAGATAAACTTCATACAAATTAAAATCAAGTAATCAATCACTAACTTGGCTTTACTATTTTTCGTCTCTGTACGTTGCATTTCACTGACATAAGAACTAATATTTTGGTCAGCCTTTCTTATTTCTTCTTTAAGAGTTGATAATTGACTTTCAAGAGTAGAAATCTGTGCCATTAATTCTGATCGAGTTTTTTGTATCTCAAGTCGTGATCTTAAAGTATTAAAATATCCACCAGTTAAAGAACCTTTCGATGATACTTGATCACCTTCAAGTGTTACACAGTCCAAGCCAGATGTTCGAGCGAGATTCGTTGCTGCTTCTAAATTACGACAAATTAATGTTTTCCCAAAAATGTACCTGAATTAATTAAAAACATTGAAACATTAAGTTATGGCGCAAAATTGATATAATTTTGACAAAAAAAACTTACACACAATTCATATGTTTTTACCTTAATGCTTTATCATATTTAGGATCATAATTCAAACGGGATATCATTGGTATCGCATCCGAAGTATTAGGATAATCTATATTTTTAATATGAAGACGGTTTAAAGGCATAAACGTAACTTCTCCAGGAAGACGTTGATTATTCATTTCTTTTAGAATTTTAGTGCCAAACTTATCCGTTTCTACAATATGATGAAACAATCGATTTCCAGCTGTTACCTCTACAGCCATATAAACACTTTTGTCGCAATTAAAGTTTTCTATCACTGGCCCATAGTAACTACTTACCTCATGGGCCATATCATTACGTCCACTGTGAAACATACGTATTGTATATTATAATTAATACATTAAATTAATAAAAAAAAAAAAATAGAAGAAAATATCATTTACCGGAATGTATCAAGTACTTTTCGTACACTATCTCTGCCATTAAGAATAGGTTTTCCAGCCATAGAACGTAAACTTTGATCAGCTTTTGCTAAATCTTCTTTTAATCCTGACAAATTTAGTTGTAATACGCTTTCTTGACGATACCTATCAAATTATTTATTTATATTATACATATTACTAAATGAACTATTAATATAATAATGCACAAACTGTTCTTTTCTCGTTGCTTGACACTGATCCTTAGCTTTCGTTAATTCATAATATTGTTTATTGTGATCATCTATCGATGCACGTTGTCTATCCATTTCACGTGTATGTTCTTCTATCTTTTTTTCTAAAGCAATTTGCTTTTCTGCATCTTTTTTTAAATCCTCACTTATTTTCTTTTGGTGTTCTTCTTTATCTTTTATTTGTTTGGCCAATTGCTTAAGCTCATTTTGTATCCATTTATCTCTTTCATCCTATAATAAATAATATTACAATATATTATTTTCAAACTAATTCAAACCAATTTATAATATATCTCTAATTTTGGCAATTTTGACAGTTTTTATATTACCCTACTAGTAAATTGATTACCGCGCCCTTGTTTAGCATAAAGTTCTTTTCTCTTTTGTTCTTTAAGTTGCAACTCTCTTGTACACTCTTCTTCAACACGTTTCATTTCTTCATACTGTAAAAATAAATAAATTTATATTATAATAAGCAAAAGAAAAAGGATTTCATTTATATTCATAAATAATGATTTAAATACCTCTGGTTTAATTCCTTCTAATTCTGACTCACGTGCTGCGATATTTACTTTCAGTTTTTCTAATTCTTGTTGTGCCCGTTTTCTACTATCATTATCACCTTTAACCTCTTCCAATAAATCATTAATAGTTAACGTCAATTTTGTTTTTTCTTTTAATAATTGTTGTTGTTCAGCGCTGTATAATTATAATGGTAGTCAATAGAAAACACACGTAGAATGCCCCATATATATTTCTAATTATAATAATAATATATATATATAGAAATAGATTATTTATTTACCTTAAGGTATCCCTTTCTTCCTTAGCCGTTTGTACTTCTTTTTTAGCTTCTTTCAGACGTTTAGTAGCTGCTCGTACCATTTCTTGTGCAGTTTTTGCTTCTGCACCTAATCTTGCTTGTTCAGCACCACTATTTGCACGAGATGCTTCGAGTTCTTCAAATTTTCTTTTATTCTCCTTGAGTTCACGTTCATGAATCGTATATTCTAAACAACGCCGCTGTTTATCCCAACGCTGATACTCCTTTAATTCTTCTTTCTCTTCTTCTAATGTCTTTAATCGTTCCTCTAAAGTGCAACAAAATAAATATATGCATATATAGAATGAATTAGCTAATTGTAAGAACAGCCACGTAAATTCATTTAATTACAAACAAACATTTTACCTATAGTACGTAAAAAATCTTCTATTTTTTCAAGTTTTCCTTCTGTTTCTTTCAATATAGATTTAGATTCCTCTCTTCTATCATCATATACTCTTGTACCAGCAACTTCTCTTAAAAGCTTTAATCTGTGTGAATCTGGAGCTGTCGCCATTTGATTTATCTATGTACAAACACGTAATCATTTTTAATAATATCATTTTTGAAGTATAAATGAATGATAATATAAATTGATATAATAATGAAATAAACCTTTCCTTGCTTGACAATGTAATATGGATTTGATCTTGAGAAACCTGCAGACTCTAACAAATTCATAACGTCATTTCTAGTAACAATTTTTTTATTAAGAAAATACTGATCTTTTTTGGATCCAATTACTCTCCTCAAATAAACTTCTTCTTTATCAATCTAATAAACAAAAATAAGTTGTCATATGTTATATATTTATATTTAAATTATTATTATTATTATATTAAATAGTTTGATAATTCATACCGGTAACCTTCCATCAGTATTATCAAATATAATTTCCACATGAGCAGAAATAACACGAGGTCCAGTACCTTCATGAAGTAAAGCTTGTCTCTGTTCAGGTCTGAGGTGAGAAAATTCATCGCTCAAGACAAACTGAATTGCATAAAAGAAGTTACTTTTCCCAGATCCATTTCTTCCAACTTTAAAAGAATTATACACAAAATATAAAATATACACAAAAAATAATCTTTAATAAATTATTTCCATAAGCATAGAAAATATACGTACCAACAACATTATGCCTAGAATCAAATGGTTCGACCACTGTTTGCTCCCGATATGATTTAAATCCCTGTATAATCACCTAAGACCAAAAAATGTTTCATTTAATTCTATATATAATGTAATGTCATCAAATTTTTTTATATTCTTTCAGCAAAAGAAATATTTATTTAAAATTATTGAGTTGTCATAAAAGTAATATTAGAAATGACACATTAATTTATATAATATTTATACTTATATGATATGATAATCTTTATAATATAACTAAATTGAAAAATAATTTATTGAGAACTTTAATGTAACGTCTAACATCTAACCAACAAAAATATGACGTTCAAAAACATTACAATAATGATAGTAACAATAAATATTTTGGTTATACCTGTTTGATATACATTATGCACTTATATATTATAAAGATTTCCTTATTCCTTAGTTTAATATAAAAATAAAAATATATAACCAAATATAATTCAATCACTGCACGCATAAAATAAAAACATTTATTTATTTTTGAGCAAAGTCAATAATTGTTTCCAATCCTAACCCATAAGATATTCTTCAATATACTAACTCTAAAATTTCCTAGATTTGAGCGGGAATACAAGTAAAGGAGAACTGTTTCAAAATTGACCAATTATGAAAACAAAAAGTCACTATAACGGATTAACATTTTTTTATTAAAATCGTTCTATTGGTATGGGTTATTAATATAGCTTGTAGCTATATATGATATATAGGTTATTAATATAGCTTTGTGAATATCATATAATATCATATAGTCACAATCTCCATTTGGGGATTTTTTAATTTTACGTATACCACTCGGCGCCAAATTCAATTTCATTCTATTTATGAGTCATTCATAATACAAAATGATTAACTCTATTTTTTGAGAAATCTTAAATTTATGTTAAAAAGTGAAATCTAAGCACTTAGTTCAGTCATAGCTTTTTATATTTATAATAAATTTCTCAAATAATACAGAAAATATGGAGAAAGTTGAGGAATTTATTACAACGAATAATTTCTGATCATAATGTGACCGTAGCTTATTATACATAAATGAAATTTATATATTTGTAATTTGGATTGTCATGATTTCAATAAAAATATAAATCACATATTTGTATCACCAGAAACTGAAGGATCTCGTGGGTCTAAAAAAAATTTCATCATGCTTAATAAAGTACTTAAAGACTTATGCTAAAAATTGTGAAAAAATAATAACATATACAAATTCGTACACCGGACAAAATAGAAATCTTAAGCACAGATGAAATAATTTTTTGACACTGATAAGAAAAGATATAATAACCATTTATTGAAATTATTTAATGGTGAATACTTAAAGCATCACTTTGTACTTCATGACTCAATTGAGTCTGTAAATTTGATAATTTGTTTTTTAATGCAGCAATTCCCATCATTACAATATTTTCTGGTTTTAATGCTCCACTACTTTCTACATTAAAGTAATATTTATTTGGTTTTGCTTCCCAATTGAAAGGTGCTTCATCTAAAAAAAAAACAAAAGTACAAATATAAAAATTGCAAGATGATAAGGATTAAACAAACATAAAACTTACATTGATCTTCCTCTAATTCACTATATTCTGATTTTGGCCATTCATCTGGTTTTGGAAACAAAGTGTGCCTCATTGAATTATCTGGATCATATTCAAAACTAACACCTGCTGTTGGATTCCATTTTGCATGCTCCTTTCCAAATCCTTTCTTTGCATAAGCTCTAAGTTTTAATTCTTGTCCCTTTCGTAATTTTACAATCAAAATTTCTATAAAACAATAACAAATATTTTGTTGTTTTATCTCCAAGTTATTCAGAAGTTTCAATACATGAATAATATTAAATATTAACCATCAGTTTCTCCATATTCACTAGCATCATCTTCTCTATGTCTAGATGTAACAGGCAATACTCTAGGATCACTTGATTTAAAATCAGCAGTTGTAACATGCCTTGTTTGATCTTCTGTACATTTCACATCAAGAGTAAATTCAACGCTACATTCTGGACAAAAATCCATGCACTGACAATCTCTGGTATATTGTATTCTGTCAACAACCTAGATCACCAATACGAATACTGACTATATTTATCCTGCATGGCATATTACTATAACATCAAATAAAATAATGTATAATTTTTTATTAAATACTCACATCATCGCTGATTAAAGGTATCATTCCTATACGATGTGCTAAAAATTCATCACTTAAGACTGTTGAATTTGCTTCTAATTGTATCCAATCAATAGCCATTGTTGGTGTTTCAGCAATAAATACTCTTCTCATACTGTTTGCTACACTTTAATTCAAAATAAAAATTAAAAATATTTAATAATTTTTATATTAATATTAGTAATGTTTCTGAAAACTAAAACAAGTGATAACAAACTTGGTAAAAAATAAAATTTCTTAACATAACCCTAAGTAAGTTTATAGTGCAATCATATTTATAAAGTCATGGGTTCTGAATATTAAAACGAATAATTATAAAAATTTCATACAAAAATTACATTAAAAATAAATATTAATATATTGTACCTTAATTCTGTATCTTCTACTTGAAATTTTACATTTTCTTCGGTTAAATCTGATATGTGCACAGACGGTTGATTTGCATACGGCATTTTAAAAAAAATATATTTTAAAACAATTCTATTTTAATATTTTTAAATACTTCTACAAAATACAGACAAATTTTCTAAGTTTATATATAATTTCCGTAAAATTTCACGACTTCTTCAAATATTTCACGTTGATCAAACTTTAACCTAAAATTATTTGAAGATTGTTACACAAATAATTATTCTCACAAAATAACCAACTATATAGACATAACCATAAAGACATAGAATAAGATTTATTAAATCTATTAAATAACATAAAACTTCATTTATTTATTTAATATGACAAACTAATTAATGTATATCTTGTAATTAGATGATAAAAACTGCAGCATATCACGTATCTAGTGTTTTCTAACTAGTTAGTTGAGGTTGGTATAAGTAATATGCCAACTTAATATTACAGGGCATATGTTGTCAGCCTGCTTGATTTTGATTGGTTACGTAGCAGTGACGAGCGAATGAGTGTGTATGTAATTGTGTGTGTAGAAGACTCCACAAAACTATGACGTTCTAATTGTATGGTAACCATGGATACCATTTATGTACACAATAAACATATGCAAAGGATATTAATTTTTAATGTTTAATAAAATAAAACTTTGATTTCTAAGGAAATTTATTGCAATGAGGAATAATAAATAAGTTTATGAAATAATATTGTATATATGTAGAGTTTAATAATTAGGGTTATATTATGGATAAATATATTATTTTGGGTAAAATTGGTGAAGGTGCTCAAGGATTAGTTTTAAAAGGACAGCATAGATTTATTAAACAAGAGGTTGCATTAAAAAGGGTACTTATAAAAAAAGTAGAGGAAGGCATACCTGTATCAGTCATACGAGAAATTAAAACGCTTCAACAGTTAAAACATCCTTATGTATGGCAATGTTCTATTTTTACAATATTTCATTTCATATTAACATTAATTATTGAAAATTATTAAACATAAATGATGTTATTAAAGGTTATAGAACTATTAGATTCCTTTCCATTGGGTTTAGATTATATAATGGTTTTTGAGTATATGCCTACAGGATTATGGGAAATTTTGAAAGATAATAATATTTCATTAACAATACCACAAATCAAAATATATATGAAAATGCTCTTAGAGGGTATTGCATATGTACATGAGAAGAATATAATACATAGGGTACATTATTAAGTCATTTTTAAACATTACTTTAAAATAAATATATTTAGTAATATTCATTTATATTCTATTTTGCAGGATTTAAAACCTGCTAACTTATTGCTCAATAATGAAGGTATTTTAAAAATAGCTGATTTTGGATTAGGAAGATTATTGTGGGAGGGCATTACTAAACCATATTCTCACCAAGTTGCTACAAGATGGTATAGAGCTCCTGAATTATTATATGGAGCAAAATATTATACTGTAGCTATCGATATGTGGTCTGTTGGTTGTATTTTTGGTGAAATGTATAATAATTCACCCTTGTTTCCAGTAAGTCAATTTGTTTTATACATTTACATATATATATAAAATATATATCTAAATTACAGGGAGAAACAGATATTGAACAATTGGCAATAGTATTAAAATATTTAGGATCTCCTACTACTGAGTCATGGCCAGAATTGAGTTCACTACCTGATTACAATAAAATAACATTTCCATATAATAAAGGTACAACATGGGAAGTTATTATACAGGATGCAGAACCAGAAACTATTGATTTAATAAAACAAATTCTTATATATAATTCATCAAACCGTCTTTCTGCTAAAGAGGTTGGTTAACTGATTTATATATCATTGTTTTTCGTATAAAATTAATTATTATAACTAAATTATATTATGTTATTCTTTTTCTATTTTAGGCATTGCAACATACGTATTTTTTCTGTAAGCCTTACCCATCTACAGAAAATTTAATAAAGCCATCACAAGATCATCGGCTTTTGGTAAAGCCTAAAGAAGTTGAAGTTACTCTTCCAATAACAACTCTTTTTAAAGCACTTCTAAATACTATATAATATACATATATTTAAAAAAAAATGAATTAAATATACAATAACATATATTACAGAAAATCATATTTATATATATATATTTTTTTTTGTTTATTAAAAATAATTTATTCATTAAACTATGTATTTTTATAAAATGCAAACAGTTTTTTCACAACTTCAGGATTATAGCCAGTAAAAATTGGCTTACCAGTTTTATAACATGCCTCTTCATATAACTCTAATATTGGACTAGACCACCAAAAATTTCGAATACCTTCTGTTTTGTTTATATCTAGTGTATTAAGTTGAAATACTGAAAAATGAAACTGTTTCCCATTGGATTCAACACATTGCACAGTTATCGGTTCTGGTAAATGTTTAACATCAGATCCATATTTTTGACGTGCATTACTTGCAGCTGCAGTAAATGATTTTATCATAGAGCGTGCAAGTATTTGATCCTCAACTACTGGTAGTTCAGAAAGATTTTTTACTTCTTCTGGATTATGGCTTATAAATATGGTATGAACATTCGACCAGGGTGTTGTCGTCTCAATAGCTATTATATAATAAATTGTAATCAAAGTGTAAATCTCTATTTAAGCAAATGTAAAATAAAAACGAAGTATTACTTACGATATAGATCTTCGGTTTTGTAAATATTTGTTTTTGTCAAGCTAACTGTAGGATAAAATGGATATATATTTGGAAAATCTAATTCCATATAAGCATTTTGATCCTCTATCTTTTTTAAAGGATTTGTTGATATAAGAGCTAAATCAAATGTCAATGCAAATTGCAATAAATTTGATTCCTTTTCTAAAATATAATAGATATTTTTTAATATGTATAAATTCTAAAAAACAGTAAGAAATAAGAAGTTAATATACCTATTGAAAGACACGCAACTCCATTATGATAGACAGAACGAGTTTGTACAATCTCTGGACCACATACACATTCACAAATTTGAAGTAGTTTCTTGAATAAATTATGCCTATAAGGATAATTTAATTTATTTATAACATGTTAATTAAATAGTAGATATATTTTTGAAATATATTGATACTTCTTTGAAATGTAAAATATATTTCTATAAAAATAATCATTTACGTTTTTCTAATATCTGTCAAGCCATAGTCTCTAGGAAAATTCCATGCTGGTCTCTCTGGATCCTTTCTTTTTGGTAACAATTCTTGATGTGCATCAAATACATTAGAGGTATAAATTGTTCTGTATATAGAAATATATCATTAAAATAAATAATTAAATCAATATTATATAGAATTAGATTATAAAGAAATTATACCTTTTAACTAAACGGTGTATATCTTCTGAAATATCAATTTCTTTTTCTTCAATTTGTTGTGGAAGTTCATTTTTAATAAGAATGGTTTTTAACAATAGTTGTGCTTGAGATAAGCCATGTTGTAGAACATTGTGATCCTTATAATTTAAACAAGTTCTATTTTTCCAATCAGGATGGGTATTGTCAGGTTTGTATACTTTAATAATAGGTTCTGGAAGCTCTATCCTTTAATTAATTAAATTATTTAAATGTTATGAATCAATAGGAATACTACCAAAAAAAATAGAATATATTGAAATAAATCTGTTATGCACATAGTAAATACTTTACGAATTCTTTCTTTGGTTGAAATATATCAATGGGATCTACAATCTTTATGTTCAATCCTGACAATTTACTTTCCACATTATTATCTATGGGTGTTCTTTCACGTACTGCATACCATATTTGTCTAGTTAATCTACCCAAATGATATTTTCTTAATGCTTGTGTTAATTTCATTCTGCTTTATCTAAATAAAAGATTTTACGTTATTTATATTTACATATAAAAAACATATATCATAAATTCATTAGAATAATCATTAGTGTACTATAATAAATAATAACATGGATTATGACTTTTGAAGTTATTTCTAAGACAAACCAATTGTGTAAAAATTATATAAATGATATATTAAATTTCATACCGAAGGATTATATTTATAAGTAAATAAACTATATATTATATACGTTCACGAAGAACAAAAAACCAAGTATTGGTATAATTGAGAGGTTATCTCTTCATTACTTTTCTCTAAAAGCGTGTGCGACTTCAGCAACACATACGAACACAAAATGAACTAGAAGAATAATATGGAAAGAGCTTTTATGGTATTACAGATTTGTCCTATCAGTGGATAAGATTGTTATGTTATCCGTTATGTTTGTGGTAAAATTGTAAAATGCAAAATAATTAATAAAATATCAATGAATACTTTAGTATTATATCAAATGTTTCAAAATAATGCGAAAGTATAATGAGATAAAAAAAACATGTGTGCATATCACACAAGTTAGAAGTAAAACCTTCAAATAAACAAGTTTCGAGGATAATTTATTATATAATATTATTATACTATTATTTGTACATTTAATTTGTAATTATTTATTTAATTATTAGTTTAATTATAATAATTCGCGCCTGTTCATATGCAACCCATCAGACACACTTTGAAAATGTGTAGCGGACGCGTATCTACAGTCACGCCTCTGCAGACTGCTTATACAACTATACCTCTAATGATAAAACAGACCAACAACACATAAAACAAAGAGAACAATAGTTAATGGCACTATACACACTACACGACACACAACGCATTGCATTCACCACGTGTTCCAAAAACTTATTTCAACTACTTGTTATACTTATTTGATACAGTTTTATTAATAAAGTTTTCGATATACGTTAACCATTTTTGTATGTCTTTTATCTCGTGGTATTAGTAAGCAGTGATACCACAAATTGGTGACCCCGACGTGATCTACAAGTGGTTAACCTATACGCTGTATCTTTGTGCGACGAAACTCAACTCTGGCTGCCATTCAACCAATGTACAGGACACCTGAAAAAGCAACATCCAACATGATTCGCCAGGACGACAATAAAAGCTCTGTGGACAATACAACAACTGATCTACAAAATCAATTCATGCTTGATCTTCCAACAGTCGAATCATCATGTTCTGGAACTATTCCGTCCACTAAACAGACTCCACCGGATAATGCGCTCAAGGTCGTCTACGTAAATCTGCAACTACCTCAGTTCAATCACAAGTCACCTGATCTATGGTTCGCAATAGCCGAGGCGGATTTCAATGCGAATCGTATAACAAGTGATGCACAAAAATACGTCCAACTCCTCAAAGCTTTACCCTATCAAATTGCAGAACAGTTACAGGACATTGTTAACAATCCACCCACACAAGATAAATACAAAACTTTAAAAAACACAATTCTTGAACGTTTTTCTTTATCACGAAAAAAACAGTTGCAGAAACGTTTAAATGAAAGGGTTGTTGGTGATAAACGACCCTCACAACTGTTACGCGAAATGAGAGCACTGGCTCAGGATTCTGTGCAGGAGGACGTGCTTCACCAACTCTGGACCGAACGTCTCCCACCTAAAATACGTCCGTTGTTAATAATATCAGAAAATCTAGGTCTCAATGAACTCGCTGTAATGGCTGACAGGCTTGTGGACAACTTGGACATACTTCCGGTAATGGCTGTACATGGTGCAGATACAACCGGTCACGACAAGCACTCCGGCAGCACAACAACTCCACAAACAGAACGACAGTTATTAGAAATTAACACTGCTTTAAAAGACTGCCAAAATAGTTTAGCCAACCTACAAGTAAGTCAACAGCTCATTCAAAAACAACTGTATGAGATGCAATCTCAACAGCAACAACAACAACAGACCATAAACCAGCTACAAAACACGTTACGATACGAAAATCGTGCACGGTCGAGACGGAGATCACTGACACCTAACCGCAACGGCACTTGTTACTACCACACAAAATGGGGTAACGACGCTCACCGATGCACGCTTCCTTGCAACTTCAAATCCTTAGCTAATAACCAGGGAAACTAGACACGCTGTCAACGATTGGGGCAGTAGGTGACGGCCAAAACAACGGACTGCCCACAGAACTGCGTCTACACATCCATGACCACAGAACCAACCAAAAATTCCTCATAGATTCAGGATCGGTGGTATCAATCATTCCAACTTCTTCTTTAAAACACAAACTAAAAAAACATCCTCTCACACTCTACGCAGCAAATTCTTCAGTGATTCACACCTATGGCACAAAAACCCTGGACCTGGACCTCAACCTTCGTAGAAGCTTCGTCTGGTCTTTCATCGTCGCTGACATACAAACGGCTATAATTGGTGCGGATTTTCTTACAAATTTCAATCTTCTGGTTGATTTAAAAAATCAACGTCTCATCGATCCGCTGACTAATCTGTCTTCAAAAGGACAAACAGTGAACACAGACACATACAATGTCTCAACCTTAGGCACTAATTTGCCACCACCATATGGGGATTTGCTCAAAAAGTACATTGAGGTTACAAAACCGATTCAAAAGCCAAACACCACCAACATTCAGTACACTCATCGAATCATTACAAGAGGACTACCAGTGACGGCGCGTGCACGGAAACTCGCTGGTGAAAAAGCGGCAGCAGCAAAGTCACAGATCTCTCAGATGCTCAACAACGGCACCATCAGACCTTCTAGCAGTCTTTATGCCAGCCCAATACATTTAACTCGGAAAAAGAACAATGAATGGCGATTATGTGGCGACTACAGACAACTCAATGACACCACGGAACCTGACATGTACGCTCCTCCACTGATACAAGATCTCTTCACACGTTTACCAGGTACCAACATCTTCACAAAACTAGATCTCAGGAAAGCTTACAATCAAATACCCATGCACCCGGATGACGTCCATAAGACGGCAATCACTACGCCATGGGGACTCTTCGAATACGTGGTAATGCCTTACGGACTAAAAAACGCTACTCAAACTTTCCAGAGATTCATGAACACAAATTTCCAAGATCTTGATTTTGTTTTCATCTACATCGACATCTTCATTGCGTCACTTGACGAGGAGACTCACGTAAAACATGTCAGCACCGTTCTCGAACGACTTCAAAATCTTTCACTCAGCATAAACACCGAAAAATGCGAATTCGGAAAAGCTAAAATTGACCTTTTAGGTTATCACATAACACCTCAAGGGTACACTCCAACTTCTAATCGTGTAGAGACTATACTGGACTACAAAAAGCCTGATACCATCCAGGAGCTCAGACGTTTCCTTGGCATAACTAATTACTACCGTAGGTGCATTCCTCAGATCGCTCACACGCAAATACCATTAAACAGTTACCTGAAACAGTCAATAAAAAATGATAAAACAAAAATAGTTTGGACACCTGAAGCTAGTAAAGCATTCATAGAATGCAAACAAAAAATAGCAAACACAACTTTACTCGCCTATCCATCTCCAATTGCACCAATGGCCCTCACTACTGACGCATCATCATCAGCAATAGGAGCAAAACTGGAACAACTCGTCAACGATATCTGGCAACCATTGGGTTTTTTCTCACGAAAACTCAGTGAGACAGAAAAACGCTACAGCATATACGACCGTGAGTTATTAGCAATTTTTACCGCTGTTAAATTTTTTCATTATCTTTTAGATTGCCGCAATTTCATCATAAAAACGGACCACAAACCACTAATCTATGCCTTCAAGCAAAAGCTCGACAAATCATCAGAACGACAAATCAGGCAACTAGATTACATATCTCAATTTTCTACGGACATAGTACACGTGAAAGGTGGAGACAACGTGGTTGCAGATGCACTTTCACGCATTAATACTCCATGTACGCATTATCACCATGCCAACAATACTAACGCCTGAAGCCATTCACGAGGCTCAGCGCGCTGACGAGGAACTACAGAACATAGTTCAAGGCTCCATGTCACTCAAGCTCCACGAGCTCGAGATTGAACCAAAAACTAAAGTATACTGCGATATTTCTACAGGAATTGTTAGACCATACATTCCATCGTCCCTCAGAAAAACAGTCTTCCAAACAGTTCACAACACTGCACATCCAAGTGGCAGAAACACGTCGAAACTCATTAGGGAGAAATACATATGGCCTGGAATACGCAGGGACTCCCTACAATAGTCTCATGAGTGCATAGCATGTCAGAGTTTAGATAGCCAAGATTCATCGACACACAAGAACTGAACCTAACCACATTGAAGTACCCAGCAACAGATTCAACCATCTACATATTGACATAATATTCCTGCCAAACGTTCGAGGATACCAATACTGTCTTACAATGATTGACAGATTTTCAAGTTGGCCAGCTGCGGTACCGATAAAAGACATGTCAGCGGACACAGTCGCAACAGCACTATTCAACGAGTGGATATCCCACTACGGAACTCCAATCACTATAACGTCGGATCAAGACACACAATTCGAATCAGCTCTTTTTCAATCTCTCGCCCATCTCGCAGGTGCCAAGAAAACAAGAACGACTCCTTTTCATCCTCAATCAAACGGCATCGTCGAGCGCATGCATAGAACTTTAAAAGCCGCCTTAATGTGCTCTCCAAAACCCTGGCTCGACATCTTACCCGTGGTACTCCTCGGACTTCGAACTTCATTCAAGGAGAATATCCAAGCCACTCCGGCGGAAATGTTATACGGAACATGCTTAAGAGTGCCCGGAGAATTTTTCACTTCGACCGATCAACCTCTCGACTCACAGATCTTCGTGGAAAAACATCGAGAATACATGCGGGGCATACGACCAACGCCTACCGCACACCACTCCAAGGCAAAAGTATTCATACTCAAGGACCTAAACACCTGCACGCATGTGTAGTTACGCTGTGACCACGTAAAGGCACCATTAGAAGCGCCTGTTAGAATCCATACAAGGTGATTGACAGAATCTCCGATAAACTCTACAAAATACTAGTAGAAGGTGAAGAAAAAAACGTCTCAATCGAAAGACTAAAGCCTTGCTACATTAACAAGACTGATCTCGACAACGTCGAAGACCAACAACTAGTACCTGAGAAAATGAAACCATATCATTGGGTATCTTCATTGGACATACCAAAGAAAACTTATAAACGCACCGTGACTTTTAAGCTTCCCGCGCGAAATCACTCGGGGGGGGGGGAGTAGTTGTAACGGACGCGTATCTACAGTCACGCCTCTGCAGACCGCTTATACAACTATACCTCAAATGATAAAACAGACCAACAACACATAAAACAAAGAGAACAATAGTTAATGGCACTATACACACTACACGAAACACAATTGCATTCACCACGTGTTCCAAAAACTTATTTCAACTGTTGTTATATTTATTTGATACAGTTTTATTAATAAAGTTTTCTATATACGTGAACCATTTTGTATATCTTTTATCTCGTGGTATTAGTAAGCAGTGATACCACACATTTTCAAAGTGTGTCTGGAGGGTTGCATTCGTACAGGCGCAAATTTTTATAATAATTAAAAAGAAAGTAAATAATAAAACACTTAAAAAAATGTTTGTAAATCAAATCTAATATATAAAATTCTCGTGTCACAGTTTTCGTTGCCATACTCCTCCGAAACGGCTTGACCGATTTTGATGAAATTTTTTGTGCTTATCCGGTATCTATGAGAATCGGCCAACATCTATTTTTCATCCCCCTAAATGTTAGGGGTAGTCCACCCCTAAACTTTTTTTTCATTTTTTAGACAAAATTTTTAATTTCTATTTTTTTATGATACAACATACAAAAATACATACAATCCTCAATTTTCACCCTTCTACGATCAACCCTTATTTTTTAATAGCCATTTTAGTAATTTAATCATTTTTCCTCTCCGGTCGAAAACTGATCAATCGTCATTTAATTAGTTATCCCCGCCAGATGTCTACAGGTGTCACTTCTGACCCAGTAAACAGCACGGAGTAGGGATGAGAACGAAGCCGGTCTCCTTTCTTTCTCACTCCCTACACAGTTGTCGGCCATCATTATTGTTTATGCATCAAGTGTAGTAGTAACGTTGACAATTATTATTTTGCTATCTCAGTGTAACTCTCATATTAACTTTTAATCATTCCTATTTTATCAATAATAATTAAATTATCAATTTTGAGTGTATTTTGCACGATTAGTTAATCAAGTGATTTTATAACCTCAAAAGTACTCAACACGTGACACGAGCTTCCAATTTTTGTGTTGGAAGGATTTTGTGTTGTAAGTATACTTTTTTTTATTTATATCGAAAATGTTGTTGATCTTATAAAAATGTAATTTTAATTTAATTTTATTAAAAAAATGTAATTGAACAATTAAGATTTTCATAGTTTCCAAAAAATTAATCATTATGAATCTTTATTTTGAAATGTCAATGGAAATATTGGTTGTATGAAAAAATTATAAGAGACAATGTTTTCATAAAATTTAATTTTTTACTTTTGTTTGAAAAATTTTTCCATAAAACTTATATTTTTGTTATAATTTCATAAATTAAAACTAATCATTTCAAAACTGCGGCAAAAATCCTGGCCCTAATTATACTTTTAACATTTTTCATCATTAAATAATTTCATTAATTCTATTTATGTATGTTTTGTACAGTGAGCAATGCCAAGAAAACGCAAAGGGGCTGATTTGAGCCGTAGTACAAGTAAAGCTCGAAAGTTGCGAAATAGAAGATCCGAAAGAACAGAAGAACAAATCCAGCAACAAAATACTGATGCACGTGTCAGAATGGCGCAATTGCATCAAGAAGAGCCAGAAGATACACGAGCTGAACGCAATGAAGTCAGAAGATTAGAACAACGACAATCACGCCGTTTCACAGTCAATAGACGAAGAACAAATGACCAACAACGACAACAGGTACATCGAGCATTTATATCTGATTCATTCCTGCGTCTAGCATTCCATTTTGTATAGATTTTTTAAATATCTAACAAGCATCTTTTAAGATGAGACGTTCAAGAATAAAAGCAGTGGCCACAGTACCAGTGCGTCGAAGGGCGTTACAAAGTGCAGTTAAAGATGAAACAAATAATTCTAACGATAATAAAACAAATGAAAATAAAGATAATGATAATAATATAAATAATGATATTCCTAAGAATATTAATAATCATGAGAATACTAATAGTGAAAATAATATTATTAATGATATTAACAAAAGTAATGATAATAATGTGAATAGTGATATTCCTAAAATTATTAATAATCAGGAGAGTATTAATAATGAGAATAATACTATTAATGATATTAATAAAAGTAATGACAGTAATGTAAATAATGATGTTCAGGAGAATATTAATAATAAGAATAATATTATTAATGCTATTAATATAAATAATGATAGTAGTATTACTAATGATACTATTGATACTAACGATAAAGAGTTATTAAAAGATAATAACGAAGTAGATGTACTTGCAAGTGTTTCTAAACCGACCAGTGAATCAGATGAATCAAATATTAAAGAAATAAAAATTGTAACTAAATCTCAAGAAACACAGAAAACACGTGTTATAAAGGAAGAAAGCGTTTAGCTTGAGTTGATAGAGCAGATCACTCCACAAGTTACGGACTCTACTGAATATTCTAATACAAATATAAATGGTAAGTTGTTTTAAGTGGGTAATTATTAAACAAAATGTATTAACTATAATTTGAATTCAGTGTTAGGATCTCCCACGAAGACTGGACAGAATCGATCATTATTTATGAGACCCGTACCAAGATTAAATAACAGTGGTCGAATAAGAAGTAACAGTATTCAAGGTAGCGGAGCTAGTATTTTTATAAATAATGATAAAAATTGAACTCTAATAATGTTATTAATTTATGCATATTTTTAGTAATAGAATAATATTTAGTATTTTATATGAAATAAAAATAAAAAATAATGTGTGTAGATCACACGTGTTAAAAGTGAAACCTTCAAAAAACTAAGTTTCGAGAGAATGAGACGAATGCAGAGTATTAAGAGTAAGATAATTGTAGGATTTTTTTATTATAATATTGTTACCATATATATCAAAGGGAACCGATATGATCTTGGGATGGGAGTAGCTGACAAAAACTAACACTTTCCAAATTCTATTCTCGAGGAATAAGGTACTCCGATCATATATTGGGTGTTTTCAGATAACAATATACACTCTTTTCGATTAATTAATAATTATTTACAATACATGGAACACAGTACTTTACTCTATTAATATTTCAATTGTTTAAGCTAAATTATATTTGTTTTATCGCTCCTGCGCAGTGATGACTTCGACTGTTAAATTATGCCTTAATATATAAGAAGAGAGTGTATTAGAATATTAAAATAATTGTTAAATTATCGAAAGGAATGTATATGTTGTTTGAAAACACCCAGTATATGGTCCATGTACCGTCCTCTTCGAAATAAACCTTGAGACTGACACTTTTTCCTCTATAAAAACATTTCTATTAAATTTTGTTTATATAACTCTCCGAATGTTACGCATGTGTGTAATGGTAATAATATTCCTTATAAAGATAATATAGGGTTAAAACGTTCGGAGTACGATTTATTAATGACTAATGACGTGAATAATACGTAACTAAGTATATATGGAGAATATGCAAATTAATAATTATATAAAAATAATCATAAAGAATGAAATTAAGAAAAAAAATAAAGGCCAGATCATTCAATACGATATGTTGAAATATAAAATCGGATAGAGAAGTAAATACTCCTTACCTCTACCCTCCATACATCGATCATATATCGATACACAGTCGATATTATAGGCACGTGTGGTGTTTCGTAGTTCATCTTTTTTCCACAGTTAGCGCTAGAGTCGTATATGCTTCGAGTGAAAGGTAGCGAACATCATTAACAGTATCATACCGGCTGATAAAATAAAATCATTTTTTTAAATTAATCACAACTATTTTATTTTTCTATTGATTTTTTTCAATAAAATAAAGTGAACTAAAATCAATTTTATTTGTAATTATTAACATTTGAACTTGTCGATATATTTAAGTGATAACAATTTAGTTTACATATAATAAAAAAGCTAATCGCTCTCGTTGTCAATTAATCCCGTGACATAGGAACGAAGTCTTATTCGATGACAGCATTTCTAATAACGATAAATCGTTAATATTTTGAAAGATAATTGCAATATCGTCGTACGATTATTTTTTCGTGTTTCTGTTGTACTATTTATAGAAGATGTGCGTGTCAATTAATTTATTAGGTAGAGAAATGTATTTATTCCACCGAGGGATGAACAGTTTTGGTAATTTAAAAAAAAACATAGTTAAATACTATAAATTTGTAATTCTTATAAATAGCATCTGACTAATTCATAGAACATTTTCTTGACATCATACATTTCAGGAATAAAATTAAGAAGATTTCATAAAAGTCCCTTGGTATACTATACTTTGAGAAGAGACGTATTTTCAAACAACAACAACACTACACCAAATATTTTAACTAAAGAACAAGCTAACATATTAGCAGGAAAATTATCTCCAGAGGAACGGATCACTCTCATGACTGCTCTGAGCAAATATCAATCACTGGACGAAAAAGCTTCGTATGAAGGTAATTTATTAAATTAAATATATATGTATAAAGAATAAAAATTAAATAATTATTTTATCTTTATTTTTCAGCTCAATTAGCAGGTATTCGTTGGAGAAGTAAACTAGGAAGGCCTACAAAATTGCCTAATCTTGGTGAGGTTGATCCTACTGGTACTTATTGTCCTCTCCCCGAGGATTGGCTTCTTCAAAAGTCTGGTAATAATATTAACAAATTTATTTGAAAACTATTTACAAACCGTAATCTTTATTTTTATTTTTTATAAATAATTCTATATACAAAACATCTCTGTGATCAATTCTAGTCAATATTTTATGTATGAATTTTATTCAAGAGTTACATAAAAATTTAATATATATTTTACTAATACATCTATGTAAGTTTATATATTTTCATATATCTTTAAACTTTTCCACTAAACTTTTTATTTACTATTTTATTTAACTTTCTTGTATCTGTTCATTTTACTATCTAAAATAATTTAACTTTAACAAATAATCCTTTACATAGACGAATAATACTCACAATTTGGTCTTGCGCATGTTACAAAAAATATATATTATACTTATAAGTATTTTTATGTTAATTTTATATATTTTAGTATATTTATATGCTTAACTAATGAATTATTTGTGTATTTTTAATAGATATTTATTAAAATGTATTCATATAAGAAACTAATAATTAGGCGCTTTTCTTTTTTAATTATTAAATTATTTTCTCTCACATTAAGATGTTTCGTTTTATGTATAATCTATTAGATATAAAATATTTTCTTTTTACATTAGTAATACTTCTATAATGCAAAATATCCTATTTGAAAATGATCATGTAATTTCATTGTAATTGTCTATATGTAGATAGAAATTCATCAAATGGAGCAATGTATGTTAATTCTCATAATAAATTATCACTTTTTTTAAATTATGTGTACTTGATTGATATTAAGCAAATCAATCATAATCTTTATTTTTAAATTTCTTAACAATTACAAAGTTCATTGTAATTGGTAATGCTTTATCCCTTATTATTATTACTATTGATATTATTAATATTATAAATTATACAGTCTACTACTCATTTTACTACTCTTAATAAACACAACAACCTAACATATTTTTCTTTATATGAGATACCATGCAAAGTTCTTCATAATAGAAATTGTGCATTATAAAATTGATATTCTTTTTCAAATTACAGCTGAAAGTGATGCAAGACTGAGTAATAAAGTCCTTTTAAAAGGTATGCAATGTAATAATGTAAATCTATCTATATAACATATATATACACACACATATATATATATTTAAATCAATAATAATGATATAAAAAAATGTTACAGTTGCATTTATAAATAGTATTCCATTTATTGCCTTCGGTTTTCTCGACAATGCCATCATGATAGTCGCTGTATGTATTGAAGAATAATATAATTTATGTGTTCAACATGTAACTGAGAACTTTTAGGGTGACTACATCGAATTGTTTTTGAGCAACAAGTTTCCTATCTCAACTATGGCAGCTGCAGCTTTAGGAAATACGGTATCCGATATCATAGGAATTGGATCTACAAATTGGGTAGAAATTTTAGTAGAAAAGGTAGGAATTAAAAGACCACATTTAAGCAACGCACAATCAAAGCTACGAAGAACAAGGATGGCTGTAAATTTAGTAAGTTTTCGATTAAACTTATATTAGTATTCAATTGTATTTATATTTATATTTAACTTTTATAATGATTTAGGGTAGAGTGGTTGGAATTACTATAGGATGTCTACTCGGAATGGTAACAATACCAGCTGTAAACTTTTTCTGTAATAGGTAAACAATTTTATTACACTACTGCATTTTAAATCACGTGGAAAAATATTTATAAAACTATTGGCACAATTTTATTCAATGGAAAATCATTTTATGCATCTTAATAGAGATACATGTTTAAGCGATATTTATAAATGTCACGAAATCGTTCCATTTCCGTATCTCAATATCCCCTTGCTAATATTTAGATAGATATGTACACATGTATAGATATGTAGATGTATAAATACACATATATATATTTAAATAAGAAAAATATATATTTTCTACTTACATATATATATTAATTATTTAGTAATTAGTTTATTACTTATTGAAATCACTTGAGATTTTTTTCTGAAAGGTATGATATAAGTGAATATTGTTGAAATCATTATTTCCATATTATTATTACAGAATATATTTATTATAGAGACTTATTATTAATATAATCTTATTTATACATTGTTTGTAAATTGATACAAAAAATATATATATATATCTATATATCTTTACGTAACTTTCATAAAATCTTTAATTAAATTATAGAAAGTTTATCTGTAGTTTAAGTAAAGAAAAAGAAAATCATTCTATTACTAATTTCAATGTATAAATAATTTTTTTTTATTTCCGTAAATGTTCATAGAAAATACTAAGATCTTTGTCAAAAAAAAAAAAAATTTCAAAACAAACAATAATTCCTAATGCAAAGTTTTCTTTTCATTGTACAATTAATATTGTAGAAGAATTACTATTAATAATGAATTTACTTGTAATAGAAAATGAGATATCATCGATAAAGTGTACATTATTCATTGGTACTAATGCTTGTGAATTTAAATATGTATCTTCGTGAAGCCAATTAACGATAGAACGTAACCATTTCCAGGATGTGTTTACTCCTGCATTACTTTTGCATGATTTATCAGATTTTGTAGCATGTATAAAATCCATCGTTGTAAATACATCTGGTATTTCAATATCTTGGTTTAGTCTTTCTTTTTCTTCGACCATATTGACGCTTACGTTTGTTATATTTTCAGTATTTCTTGATATCATTGAACCAAGTTGTGTACCTGGTAAATGACTGGTAACTATAGCAGATCCCAAAATAGTTACAACTCCAATAGCATACGCTACTAAACAAACAGAATATATATTTATAAATTCATGAACAAGAGATAGCAGTTTAATAGAATCCATAAGACAGCTCAATTCTGTATAAGAAAACCAGCCACGTTTTTGAGCTTCTTTATAGGCAATATCTTTTTCCAGTTCTTGTAGTTTCTTCCAAAAATCTTGATTTTGAATAAATACACACCAATCCTATAGAAAACAAATAAAAGCATTAAAATAATGTTTTATTCTAAACATACGCTTTTTGAAATAATATTATTTCTATTTACAATAGCATTTAAGAACTCCTTTTCCAATTGATTCATCTGTGATACACTTAGATTGCTTGATAGAGCCCATTCTTGATTAAAAACTTGATCTTCTTCTCCGTCGTCATTCAAAAATTTAGTAGCTACCATCTATAGAAAAATAAAATAATCTTTATTTAATATGGAAAATTAATGCGTAACATCTGTTTTACATGTAAGAAAATAAAATATTACTAAAGAAACAAGAAACAGTTTGGAAGGTGCCACTTGATGGAGATACTCTGGATTACAATCTTTTAATTTTTCTATATATAATAAAGCTAAGATCAAAGAACATGGGGAAACGCAAGCATTTCTAGAAATTTTACTCGCTTCTTCCACATCTAATCGATCTAATGTATGATTCACCCCATTAAAAAGTTCTGCCGCCATTTCTAAAAACATTAATTTGTCTTCATTAAAAATACAAATTATTCTTTTTGCAACAACAAGAATAAAAACTGTTAATGACAAATAAAATAAAAATCATAACATTACTAACCAGTAACAGGCAAACTGAGACAATCCGTCACAGGAAATTCAATATAATACAATGATTTAGTAATTCTATTTAAAAAATCATTATGATCTTTAGAGCCCTTAAAAAAAAAATCAATCATGTCTATATATGAACAAAGATAAAAAAGTTGATTAGAAGAAGATAAAAAAAATAATGTTTACCTTTAATTTAGATGGAATAGACGTTTCTGTAGAATAATTTTTTGTCATATTGAAATATTTTGAATGATCTTTAATATTATTGATATTTTCAGATACTGTTATTTTAAAAATACCTAATTACAAATCTTTATGAAAAAAGGCGAAATACGATACAAATAACATACGAAATAAATAACAAATAGATATATTGTTACGTTATGTTGTGTTATGAATTTAACCATAGAGTTAATGCACTATCAAGGAGATTGTGTTATAACCCTAACCTCTTTAAACCTTAACTATATTTATATATACATACATACACATACATATATATATATATATATGTATTTATATATATAATCACATATATTATAAAAAAGATTTAATAGAAAATTTCAAACAAGGATGCACTGATGTTCAAAGATGCATTTAAATATTTAATATTACACGATGCAAAAATTATCCTTATTTATCCATGCAATCTACTTTTCATTCGTTCTGTCGATAAAGTAGAATGTATGAAAATAGTAATAATAATACCTTAAGAGAGAACATATGACACGGAAGCCAAAAATTTGCATTTGTTTTAGATCTAATTAATACTTCGCATATATATAAATATATATATATATATAGTTTTAGCTTAAAGATTTAAATGAAATATATGAATAATACATTTACTTGTTTTAATATATGAATATATTTATATTATTTTATAAAATTTATATTTTCTAGAGAAAGATTTTTTTTTTTTATTTACAATAAATATCTAATTTTATTATATAAAACCAACAAAAGCGCAAAATAATTTGATGAAACGTATTTACTGTATTTTGAATAACAAACAGCGTTAAAAAAAATACAGTTTATTTTTCTAATGATATATTGTTTTATTAAAGTTGGAAAAATTTTGAAGACATATCTTAGAAAAGAAAAATAATTAGCTTGTTTTATCTTAGCTTGTATATTGCAGTTGTTATTATCCTTATATAATAAAATTAAAATATTATATACATATATTCAGCATTTATATAAACTTTTAAACTAGTGCATTGTAATTGCGTTAGAAAATTCGTTAATATGTTTCCAGAAAGCAATTAATTAGGTAAACGTCTATTGTATGATGATGATGATGAAAAAACAACCTGTAAAATAATGAACTTATACGGCAATTTGTGTTGCGTATCATACTAACATAGAATGCAATGCAATGCATTTGGAAACGATCAAAAGTGATCCGTCACTAAGAAGAAAATGTCTGACCTTAAGAATACGTCACATGATGGCTTCCACTTTGGGAACTTCTCATTGGCTAGTTTCTTTCCGTTGATATCTCATTGTAATATATTTTTATTTAAAATTCTACGAATTATCACCTGATATGACACAATGATAGTAACGATAAGATTCGATGGGAAACTTGATAAGGTATTAAATATTAAATAAAACAAATGAATTCTTTTGTTATTATTATTGAATTTAATATAGAGACGTAAGATTTTAGAACATTTGTTTGTCAGTTATATAGAAGCTTAACATACATCTACATATATATGTGAGCTATGGCCTGAAAGACAAAGAAAAATAGTTACCGAATTGAACGAAGAAAGGAAGAAATATAACGCATCCAAAGAGAATAAATATTTTGTCTTGAAGATTTTGGAAGATTCGACGATGTTCTCTGCTTTGTTGCTTTGCTAGAATTAGATATTACAAAGAGAATAAATAAGCTTTACATGTCATCCAATGAAAAATTGTTGATCAAATGTATTCTTTTTCTTTTCAATTAATTAATTTATCGTAATGAACAATAATACTGATTTGAAAATGTTCGGAAAAAAGCAAACTAATGTAAAAAAGTATGCAGTAACATGACTACTATGACGATTTGTGATCTCGCATTGCAATTATTATGTGTTAAATGTATGGTAAGCGAAGAGTAAGATTGTATACATTTATATATCTATTTATGCATGTGATATATATGGGTGTGGGTATATATATATTTACAGCATACAAGCGCATTCAGGAATGACGTAGTAGCTTGAAGAAGAAAAATAAACGATATTAGAGAAAACGTTAAAATTGAATTGCATTAATAGGTAAATAAAGAGTATTTTCTAATAGTTATATTTCTCTCTCTCTCTATCTCTCTGTTTGAAAACTAATAGAGCAAAACTGCTACCAATTGAGTTTGTATGTTTTATAAACTCATGCACGGTGTGCATGCGCAGGTATATACCCAACAAATACACATTATATATACATGCACATAAATACATAGTTAGGAATAAATGTGTAAAATATACGTATATAGAGAAACATCCCCTCTCTAGCATTTTCTCCCCCTCTCTAGCATCCCTCTCAAGCGTCCAGCATTCGTAGTTCGGAAACGGAAAAGAAGGAACCTCTTCGGGCCATCGTAGTCTCATACGTTGTTGAAAAGTCTCTTTTACTCGTTGTCACGCGCTAAAAATACTTTTCTACGACCGTTCGAGGGTATAACATGCCGAAAGAAAAGAAAAATTAGGTCGATAAAAGTGATAACAAATATTATCCTAGAATTGTCATGGAACAGCTAGGAAAAATCGCGGATTATTTACGCGGGTTGAAAAGTTCGCTTTCATCATCATCATCATCAGCTGTAACAACTGCAACAACAGAAACTACAATAGCAGAAACAGCAACACCACCACTAATACCATCATCATCATCGTCAACACCAGCAATTACACCAATACCAACATCACAGCCAAAAGCAGATTCACCAACAACACCAGCAATAATTGCAACAGCAACATCGTCATCGCCGTTGTCCTGCGATGTAACAAAGATGAGCCACGAGGCCGATTCTTCAAGGAATTTGGCTGTCCTTCTAGAGAAAAAAAATGACCAAGAGTTTCGTAATAATGTTAACGATATTGAGACTCTGAATAAATTCTTTAGAATTTTGGAGAATATCATACTATGGGAAAACCCTTATAACAGTTTATATACAGTGGGTGTTTATAGTATAATCTTTTGGTGAGTGACCAATACTTTCACTCCTGTGAATACATTTTTTTTTTAGATTATTGTATATCCATTAATGTGTGTTGCACGCACGCGCTTCTCTTTTCTCTCTCTCTTTCTCTCTCTTTCTTTCTATCCATTCTCTTCTTTCACTCTCACTAACACAACAAATACACATTACTCCTTTGCTCGCTCCTGACTCACTCACCCATACACACATAAATATGATATATATATATATATATATATATATGCCTATACTTATACCTACGTATACATATACCTACCTATACATATACTTATACATCGCACGCGTGCATGCACATCGATCGTTTTGAATTGCGATCGCTTGTTACATTACTTGCTGACGTACATATGTGTGTACTTACTTTTACACGCGCATTTCTTGAGATGCAATGTTTGATTATCACCTCTATGCACTTGACAATAAGAATTAAAAAATATAATGTCGCATATGTATAACCCCTAGCGTGTACACTCCTCCATCGTTTCGACTCCATTGTTTCTCATTCTTCTACATTTATTTATATTTATTTATTACAATAAGCTGCATTAAAATTTTAGAAAATGCATGCGGTAGGTTTCTGCACCAATAATATACTTAAGGTACAGTATTCTAATACCGTGATATTTAGGGTGCATAATCACATTTATTTATATCTGTAAACCTACTAATAATTAAAATCCATCCAATTTTGTTCTTATAATTTCAACAATACATTAACTTTGTTATGCTCTAATATATTTATATATATTTTTTATAACTAATCCATTGGATTATTAAAATAAAGTTTAAATGAAAGGCAAGTGTTTACTACTAATTTTTCAGGGGGATAATTTTCCTAGACATCCGAATTTTTGCAGCGGCCAGCATCATTGCACTTTTTATGGTTCTGGGTTTTAAAAATCTGGAAACGCTGACACAAGAAGAGAACAAGGGAGAATTAGTGTATGTTATTAAGCTTCAAAAATATATATATATATGTATGTGGGTTGCGCATGTGGGAATTAATTCATTTTTTTAAATTTTATTTTGGTTCAAAGCTTTGGGATTTTTAATAACACAATTTTCGACAAACGAATAAAATTAATTAATAATTGAAAAAATTGTTATATTTCAATTTATGGAAAGGTAGAAAAAGTTATTTTAGACGTAAATTAATATTCAAATGGAATATTTGAATAAAGAACGTAATTTGTTTCAATGTTAATTTTTTCTAATCAAATTTTGTATATTACTCTTTAAACGTTTCTATTAATATAATATTGAAAAGTTTACGGAAACGTAAAATGAAATATTTCTAGATATTCAATGATTATTTTATTATCTTCATTAAAAATTTTACAAAGATTTACTTATATACTTGAACATTATGCATATTAGATGATCAAACAAATCGCATATGCATAATAAATTGTCCATTTTCAGAATCAACATAAACAAGCTTCGCAATATGTTTATAGATCACAACCCAAAGCTGAACAGATTGAAAAAATAGGAAGACAAATAAAATATTTATTCCGGAGCATACAGCAATTGCGGGAAGATCAGCCAGGGGTGGTATGTTATCTTTTAACATTTCTTATTATGATTCATGTTCTTTCACTCGGATAATAATATTCATACTTATGAAATATGTTTACTGTGTATATAAAAAGCATTAAGCAATTTATTTGACGTATTTGAAGATAAATGGAGATAAAAGCTCACACTTGTAAATTGTGTAATAAAATTATAGTTTTGTGCCACTACTTGTATCTTATCCTTGACCCTATGGATAATTGGGCGCACTGTGAGTGGAGTATTTCTCGCCTATATATTAGGTCTAAGCATTCTAACAGTACCTGCATTACTACTGAAGTTACCTGGAACAGTAATATCACATAGAGGTAAAAATAATGAAAATATAATATTACATATTTGATATTAAGCCATTCTGTCTCTTAATAATGCAAGTGCCTTATCAAATTGTTATAGAATGGGATAGCGAAGTAGAAGAATTCTTACCTGCAGTAACTGAAGATAGTCTTCAAGTATTAAAAATGGCAGGAGAATCTGGTAATCATTCTCCAACACCATTGAACAAACAATCAGATAATCAAAACGGTATGATTCTTACTTTTATATATCAGCACAAGTGATAGTAAGATATAATAATAATTTTGTTCTGTTCATTACAGAATTTTTTAACGATGATGAATTCAATTTTCTAATGCCATCTCACGATGAGAACAGCAGTGATGAAGTTGCCTCAGAATTAGAACTTAGTGGCGAAGAGACAGATATAGGTGACATTAAGTTCCAAAGCAAACATTTTGAGAAAAGTTCATCCTCGGAGGAAGAAATAGATATTAGACAAGAAATGCTGAAAAAAAATTTGATCAAAGTGATGAAAGTGATAATGAATTTGTAATTATTGGCAATGAGGAAATTGCAGATTTCAAAAATCTATGAAGATAACTGAAACGTGGGTATATTTCTTTTAAAACTGTTACATACATGCAAAATAAGATGGAAGAACATAATTATGACTCGTATAAGTATTGGCTTGCTTCTATTTTTTTTTTTATATAGAAATCGGAAAAAGTATTTTTGTTAAACATTAACACTCTCGCTATATTTGCATATATATTTTGTAAAAAATCATTACACATGAAAAGAAAAATATGAATAGAAAAATTTTAGTAAAATATAACTAAAAGAAATTATTAAAAAGAAAATCATTATTTTTATGCTATGTGTACAGATACATACAACAAAGTAACATTTAGAAACTATATTAATAAGGTGTAGATGGAGACCCTTCTGTGATCTAGACTTAACAATGAAACGTTGAATTGATACATACTCAGATACATTTTTTGATGGTACATACAAATATTTAAAGATATAAATATCATATAATAATATAAAAAATTAAAAGCAGATAGTATATATATATCACACGCTTAACGTTATTTTAATTTAATATAAGATTAATCACAATATGTTTTACAATTTGAAAGATCAATTCTAACTAGTTTTGTTCCACGCAAAAAAGTAATTACAACTAATTTGTTCATTGAAAGATATTTATTAACTCCATATTTCTTAGTAAACAAATCTTCGCAGCATATAATCTCTGATGTGTAATAATAAGAATTAAAGAAAAGAAAATTTCTTTATATAAGAATAGTAAACAAACTGATTCATGTATTTATAATTAATTAATATATTTATCACGGGTGAGCTCCATGAAGCACGTATCATTTTGTAAATTACCATATATTATTTTCTCTTATCTAGGAAAAAGTAATAACATTGTATATTTATCTAAGAGATAAATAAGTAGATTAAAATCAGTTAATAAGTTTTCAGAATGTGTTTTTGTTTTCGTTTATTAACAATAAGTAAATGAAAAAGAGCTATTGTCAAAATATATTCGAGAACATACATCAGATTACAACAAATATATATATATATATATATATATATATATATATATATTGTATCGTAAGATGGAAAAAGAGAAAAAACAAAAATACTAGTAGCATATAATTAACATTCAATCAATTGCAAACAACCGATGAAATAACATTTTTTTCAGTTAAATTTTTTGCAACAAAAAATATTTTTTTATTATTTTGCTGACTTAAAAATTATTATTAAACCGTTTGTTAACTGCTCAATTATAATCTGAGATTAATTCTACGGGTATCTTATTACGATGTTTTTATTAATATTTTTTATATACGACAGGAAATCTCATGTAAATACAATACCAAATATTTTTAATCATGGTGCATTGTGTAAATAATAATACAATGCTTATCGCGTAAGCTAGATTGAATGAAATCTTCTAGTTTTTAGAATTCAAGCAAAATATACAAAAATGAATGACAATTTGTTGAGATAAAATCAAAGACTGAATATAATAATGGGTTATATTTGTAATCGAGTAAAATTATTATTGAAATTCAGATTAAGAATTATTTTTCTTTGTAATGATTTTTTATTATTATCTTTTATTTTATTTTTTGCGGTAAAGCAGACGGTAAAGAATTTAATGATATAGTTTTATATTTACTACTCATCGGTAAATAACTAATTTTTTATTGATTTGATTGATCTAAGCGTTTTGTTTTTTTTTAAACAAAAATTATTATTCTAATCCATTTTTATTATACAAATTGTATTACAAAAATAAATCTAAACTAAAAAATATGTTTTTAATTAGCTTATTATAAATGCATCATTTGGTAAATTATGTAATTATCTTAACATTTACAACATTTTATTCCCTAGTATAGGAAATGAAGTAGATTAATTAACAAATTTTATTGTAATATTTGGAATAATAATAATTAAAACTGCAAAAGATTGAATAAAAAGTATAAGTGATCTGACAGAATCTATTTTTATACGAGAAATGTTTATGGCCTATTTAAAATGGTTTCTGTGATAAGATAACAGATCATGATTATTGTTTCCACAAAAAAAAAAAATGTGTGTACATATTGCGTTATTTTTACAATTAATTATTAATAGTCGCAATTATTAACACATTAGTAGTACAATATGTACATGATAAATTATGTATTTATTGTTTCTTTCAATGAAATATACCATCAAATTGTAGGTAATTGGTATTAAATAATAAAATTTTTACACTGATTAACTAAAAATTCCATAATTCAAAATTCAAATTTTAATTCGACAAAATCTCTTAAGTATATAATTCCCATTTAAATTTTAAGTATATAAAATGCATCATGTCTTTTGTTTTATTTCTTTTTAATAAAAAAAAAAAAAACTGTGCTTTTTATATCACATATAATTTATCTAACAGAAACGTTTAATTGTGTGGTATAATTAAATGAGTTACTTTAATTAATCATTTGATAGATGAACAATTAATTTTCACTCTCTCTTTCTCTCTCTCTCTCTCTCTCTCTTTAAATTAATAATACAATATTAGAAATTTGTATAACTTTTTAATCTTGTTTGAATACATTTTCTATATTACACATATCTTTATCACAATTTTGTTCTATTTCAATATCATCCGTTTGATTATATTCTTCAGTTGTCTTTGTAGGAGATACAATTGGTTGGGCTTGTTTACGTTCTGGTAATACTTGAAGGAATGCTTCTTGCCATGTTTTACCTTCCGTTACTCTAAGTAGTATTTCAAATACTACAAAATTAATTGTATATTTATTATGATAAAATGATAAGAAAACAAACTATGATAATATATATATATATATTTAAATTAATATAATTTCTTTTACCATGATCAACTGTTAAAACTTTTCTAGCTTTCATTAGGAGAAATTTATCCAGCGGTAAGCGACCATGTTTAATCCCACTCTCTGTTGCTAACTGATGACACAGACCCTAATAAAATAATAATAATGAAATTGATTAAAAAAAAAAAAAAAAAAAAAAAAAAACAAATGAAGAAATATTGAAAAATATTCAATTATAAATTACCTTATGACTATTATGATCGACCAAGCCACCTATAACATATATACAACTGTGATCGAGTCTATCTATCACATTTTCTGATTCACTAGTAAGATACACAATTTTATCCTTTGGATAAATACTCTTATATGAATCGCATTCAAATTTTACCTGTAATTTAGAAATTTTTAAGTGTATTTCAAATAAACGTAAGGAATAGAACAAGAAACGATATACGTACATCCCAATGTTCATATCCGTTATGCTTCTCCATTTCCTGTTTGGATTTGCCATTAAAACTTGTTAAAGAAAATTGTAAAGGTGCAATAGCTCTTCTGTTTAAAGCGTAACACCTTAATATCTGTTTAATCAATTTTGCAATATCTTTATCTATCATTAAATTATCAAATGATAAATCAATTGTAACAGTAAGCTTACAACTACTCTCTGCCATAGTACTTCTTTTTAAAGCTTTTCTAGACGGTCCAAGATTTATATTATTTGCACGAGCAAATGCACGTTTTTCTCTAGCTTTAGCTCGTTCTAGTTTTCTACAAAAATATCAAATAAAAATAGATTTAATTAACTGTGAGCAGAAAAATAAATGTATAATAATACAGGGGAAGAGAAAGAGAGAAAGAGAAAGAGAGAGTTTAACTAAATATACATTTGTGTTCTAAATTATTAAAATTATTAATTTATTTAAAAGATAGAATGAGTACCTTTTTTCACATTTTCTCTCCAACCATTTTTCGGTTTTTTTTGCCCGTTTTAATTGCCGTTTACTTAAATTTGTTTCTACATGTGAAACCTTATTATTATCAACTATGTTTTCCACATAATCCATGGCTTTTTCATCTAATCTATTATTATTTTCAATATTTTCCATATTTTGTTAGATTTATATTTAAAGTAGGAATTAATTTAAATACAATTATATTATATAAAAACAAATAACATGTTACATTTAACTTCTGTACCAAAAATTGGTCTGCATTTTCAATATGACACAAAACTCAACGTGATGAATAAAACTGACATCTCGCGGATTTCATGTCCATTCTTAACTGATCGATTGGTCGATCACGAAGATTATTCGATTAATATTATAAACAATTAAATTTATAATTGCAGATTATTCACAATATATAGTTGTATAGATAAACACAAAAATTCTTTGAAATTATTTGATACGTTTTTTATGTAAACAGAAAATAATAAATTTTATTTTAGAACATTTCTATCGCTAAAACAGTGTTCTAATTAATCGATCTACGTTTATATAAAGTTTTTCTGTTGCATTATAATAAAAACGATTCTATTAAAAAAGTAAGTTAAAATGAGAATGTATTTTAAAATTCCTTATAGAATATTTAATGAAAATTAATATTTATCAAAGAATAAATATTAATTTTCTTCAGATTTGTTAATTGCATTCAATAAAGTAGCTGTAATATCTACATTTATTCGAATTTTTTTCATATTTTCATCAACATCTTTTGCAACTCGTTGTATTTCTTGCATATTCTAAAACAAATAAAAATAACACATCCGTTAACGTCTCACGTTAACGTCAGATTAAATGATATTATAAAGTTTTTTTTTCTTAATACTTATTCTAATAACCATTTTTATCTTCTCATAAAGATCTTTTTTATCCGCACGTTTTTGCAATGATTCGTCCAATGATATCGAAGTTGCTGACGTCTCCGAAGTTAAGTTATTCATTGTTATACACGCGACAATAAAAAAAATAATACTTAATTAATTTTTAACGTAAAACTTTTTAAACTTAACTATTGAACATTATTATATCTCAATTTAAAAAAATCATAAGACTTTCCAATCAACGTATAAAATTTTTATGAGGAAAATTCACGCCATCTATTGTAAAATCAGTTTTAATTCTTAACATGTTTCAGTGAGTTCAAACTAAAAGCGCGTTTCTCGAAACGACCAATAGCATTGGATTATCGATAATAGAGGAATTTGATTGGTCGATCGAAATAAAATTCTGCTTGAACTTGTCAAAAAAACTTTTTCCATTCGATATTTGTCTCTTCGTGGATTAGAAAATTGTACGAAACGAGAAGGACAAATGATATGGCAGAACACGTGTATAGTTACATTTACTAGCTGTTCTATTTTATAGTGTTTGCATGTGTTGTGTGTGTGTTGTGTGTGAGAAATAGAGAAAGAGAAAGAATATAAAAAAATACTGAGCTCAGTCTGCTATATCTTTCTGTCAAACTACAATGTTCATCGGTGTAACGTATCCGTGTATAATTAATAAGACGAGTCGATGAAAGTAATTACAATTGTATAAAATGAATAAATGAAATGTCTTTTTGCGAATTTTTACGAAAGATGTGTCATGTGTAAGTTCTATTATTTATTATTTTAATATTAGAAAATATTTCTTATCGACTAGATGATTTCAAATTATCTTAAACTATTTCGAGAAATATTTCATAGATTACTCCTTTAAGTATTTCCATGTAACCTTTAGAACATTAACTTTTTATATTATAAATAATTTGTGAAATAATTATGTATTCTTGTAAATAAACATTCATTCATTCATTCAATTGAACAAATTATGAAATTAGAAATCACAAAGTTATACTTTTCAACTGATTTTCATTCTTATAAATATAATATTTCTGATCAAACACATATATACAATATTTTTCTTATTATTATAATAATGAATCTAAAGAATTGAAAATCATACAAATGATACTAAAATATAATTGTAATCATAGTTATGTTTGTAATGAAACACATATAATTGATACGTGCTTGTAATGTCAAGTAATTGTAATTCCAATACCTTGTCCAATAAATTTCTAATATAATATATTTGTTTTATGTTACAGGGGTCCGTGAAATGAAAATAAATTAATGAAATTAATTAAAAGTATGTTGTAAGAATGCCATCGGAAATAAAAAGTATTGACACTTTAAGTGGCCAAGATGAGGAAAGAGAAAGACCTACAGAAGAGTTGGCAACATCTATAAAAGGGAATACAAATAATACTACATTAAATGTAGATAACAACAAGGAGACTGTAACATCAAATGATAGAACTGAAATAATAGAAGAAGCGGGTAACTCTTCTGTATCATTCGATAATCAAATATTACCTGAGAATGGTTCTTCGCAACAAGGGGAGATTGAATCTCTCCAAAATAAAATAACAAATAATGTTATTTATACTACGCAAAATCCAAATAAAAAAGAAACTCTACAAACGAATGCGTCATATATATTAGCATCTAAAGGAAAATATGATGACAAGAGTGAGCTTTCCAAAGATGTTACCGTCAATGATAATGCTATGTATGAAGAACTCGCACGAACTTCAAGTCCAATGCCTGCATTGTTGTCACACAAAAATTTAATTAGGAAGAAGATCTTTTTGCAAGTTCAGACAATGAGTATGAAAAATTACAAATTGATCTTGAATCTACGTTTCCTGATAGAAATGTAATTCAAGAAAAATGTGTTAATTGGAATCCAAGGAGTGAACAACCGGAAGCTAACAATGAAAGTATATTAACTAGTTTCAATTCTAAAGCAACAAAAGATAATTGTAATGATATGAATGCAGATAAATCGTCAACATTTTCTCATGAATTACCTGATATACATTCGACGTTTGATAATGGCTCAGCAGATGTTAGCAATGCTATGAATTTAATGAAGCTATTAAAACTGCCTAACGATAGTGATAATGATTCTTTATTAGATAGTGCCAGTGGTTTTACTAAGGATAATTCATTTGTGCCAAAACGGTTGTCAAGTCCACTCCCTACTCAAACAGACTCGCTTGATTCCCAGTATAACTTAATCCCTACTATGAAGTCATTAAGCATACAAAATACTGATAATAAAGAATTGGTGGATGATGTTAATGACACTAATGTCTTATGTTTACATAGAATGAATGAGACACCACAATTACAAGATAGTTTTACGAATTTGCCGCACTGCAGCAATTTTATGATTACCAAGGATAATTTGCAATTAGATGATATTAACCATAAAGACTCATTAGAAAAAGATAAATACGATGTAAATAATTTAAATAAAGTTGATTCATTATCCACAAATACATCTAAAAGTGATATGCCAGTTGAAAATATGTTAACTGATATGCCTCATAGTAATATTATAAAGGGAAAGAAATTATTTAAAATGTCCATTTTACGAAACGTAGATGAAGCTGCAGCAATTCCGCCAACAGAATTAGAAGAAAATGCTATAGCGCTTTTAGAACCATCCATTTCAAGGCAAGGACCTTTATTAGAGGAAGCACAGAGTATAGAATTGGATCATCGTTCTTCAAACAGTAGTGATGGAAGTAATTCCGATACAGAATCTCAACAAGCTGTTTCAACTCGTAACAGATCTGCAATGGTATGCTTCAAAAATAATATCAATTCTTATGTTGAAAATACAACTATGATATTTTTCAATATTCTATTTTAAATAAATAGCATGCTATATAAGTTTGTTACTATTATGTAATTATGACATTTAATGTTAATATTTTTATTCCATTTATGAAATATATCAAACTCTAATCTGTTTTTTTCTTGTACAAAAACAAAACTTGGATTTGCTATTTACTTGAATAAATTAGAAGCATGTGTGTTCTATTGTAGAAATTAACCGAAACTAATGGTATAATAACAAAAGAAGGGGTAGAATATTATCAGCTATGGCGTAGCACTGCCGGACTTTCACCCCCTGAGTCTTTATATGAAACGCTCTATCCAAATCCTCCACCCCTTCCACCAAGAACAGTGAACAAATTCTTGCACAAAAGGAATGCATTACTACCAGAATTACCAAAAAGGCATCTTTCAAAATACCCCGCGCCTTTGCACCCTTCAGATTGTTTTGGATTTGAGATCGTAGATGTTGACGAAGCATCTAATTTGAAGGTAAAATTTCATTTTATAAACTGTTTATTATTACACATACATTCTTACACATTTGGAAGTCTAAATATTTTGTTTATATCATCTCTCTTCACTATTATTAATGTATATATTTACACAATTACTGTTTCTATTCATTATTAAATATTGTTTCTTTTGTAAGTGTATATTATACAATTTAACTCATTGTACAAATACACAGTATGTTTCTTATATTGTAAAATAATTCTTTCTAGACAAGGACAGCAGTAACCACAAGTATAGCATTGTTAAGTTCACCAAGAACTCATAGATCATTGACAAGACCAGAAATAGGAGGATTATCTAATTCATCAGAGTGTCCTCCAACACCAACCCACCGTCCAAAACCTTTACGACCATTACCAATGTGTCAAACGTCGAATATATCATTATCTTCAGAAGAACCGTTACCACCTTGTAAGAAAATTCGAATATAATATTAATCAAATATATTTAATGTATATTGTACAAATTCGAATATTAATTGTATACAATTGTTTAATTCTCCCATATTCTCATTTAAGCATGGGAAGCACGAATAGATAGTCATGGTAGAGTATTCTATATAGATCATATTAATCATACTACAACATGGCAAAGACCTACATTAGCTACTCGAAATACGGGTTGTGATCTTCGAAGACAACAACTAGATAGGCGCTATCAGAGTGTTAGACGTACTATTTCTCGGCCTGATAATATTGATCGTGAGCCTTGTAATCCCAGTACAAATGGAAATCATAGCGAAAATAATGAAAGACAAAATGACAGATCCACTGAGAGAACAGATTCTGAGACTTTTGATATTACAACAATACCACCGGTGCTATTTTTAACAAGACCTGATTTTTTCAATGTCCTTCATACTAATGTAGAAGCTATGGAATTATACAACCGTAATCCAAGTTTAAAGCATATGATTAGTAGAATTAGAAGAGATTCCGCTATATTTCCAAGATATGAACATAACAGAGATTTAGTTACTTTAATTAACTTTTTTGCTGATCCAACAAAAGAACTCCCAAGAGGGTACGAATCAAAACTCGACAGAACAGGCAAAGTACGTTAAGTGTATACATGTTATTTTTCTTATTTTTTTTTTTACATTTTCTGATATATAATTAAAGATTTATTTACGATTTACCATTACGGCAAGTACTGTTAAATTATCTTTCAAATTTCTCAAATATTATATAGATAATATTAATAATATATAAATAAAGAAATAATTGAATTTTAGAGATTTTTCATTTGTCATGCACGGAAAGCTACATCATTTATTGATCCAAGATTACCAACTGAAGCTGCACATCCAAGAACGTTACTGGATGAAGCACCTACACCACCACCCAGACCACAACAATCTGCTATTACGACAACACCAGATATACCTGTAGCTTACAATGACAAAGTTGTGGCCTTTTTAAGACAACCAAATATAATAGATATTCTAAAGGAAAGGCATTCAGCATTAGGACAAAATATAGCATTACGTGAAAAAGTTAATACCATTAGAGTAGAAGGTACCACAGCCTTACAAAGACTGGGACATGATGTACCTTTAGCATTATTGTTAAGGTACCGAGAAATAATATTTCTAATTTACACTTATTATTCATAATTTGTTATATTAATAAGAATATTATTTTCAGTTTGTTCGAGCAAGAAATTATGTCATATGTACCTGGAAATGTTGGAAGATCTCCAATTGGTAGTCCACATGCGTCACCAGGTCTAACAAGAGCTTCGGCCAGAGCACCAGCTCCATATAGAAGAGATTTTGAAGCTAAACTTAGAACATTTTATAGAAAATTAGAAAGCAAAGGATATGGACAAGGACCGGGAAAACTTAAGTAAATAATTTAATGTTATTTTAAAAAATAATATCTTAATGATGTATATTTTAATGAATTTTTGTTTATTTAGGCTGCATATTAGAAGAGAGCATTTGCTGGAAGATGCTTTTACACGTATAATGGCTGCTACTAAGAAAGATTTACAAAAGGGCAAATTAGTTGTTATTTTCGATCACGAAGAAGGTTTGGATTATGGCGGTCCATCTCGTGAATTTTTCTTTCATCTATCACGTGAACTTTTTAATCCTTATTACGGTTTATTCGAATATTCGGCGAACGATACATACACCGTTCAAGTATCTCCTATGTCAGCATTTGTTGATAACTATCACGATTGGTTTAGATTTTCAGGTAGAGTTTTAGGTTTGGCATTAGTTCATCAATATTTATTGGATGCGTTTTTTACAAGGCCGTTTTACAAAGCACTTTTGAGAATACCAGCTAGCCTAAGCGATTTAGAAAGTTTGGATCAAGAGTTCCATCAAAGTTTAATGTGGATTAAAGAAAGGGATATAAGCATAGAACCGTTGGAATTAACTTTCTCTGTAACTGAAGAACTTTTGGGTCGTGTAGCTGAACGTGAGTTAAAACCAGGTGGAAGGAATATCGCTGTTACAGAAAAAAATAAAAAAGAATATCTTGAAAGGGTTGTACGTTGGCGATTAGAACGTGGCGTCGCTGAACAAATAGAATCACTTGTTCGGGGCTTTTACGAAGTGGTAGATCCTCGATTGGTATCGGTCTTTGATGCACGCGAATTAGAATTAGTAATAGCAGGTGCTGCTGAAATTGATCTTAACGATTGGAGAATGCATACGGAATATAGAAGCGGTTATCACGATGCACATCCTGTGGTAGAATGGTTTTGGAGTAGTATAAGCCGATTCTCGAACGAACAACGACTTCGATTATTACAATTTGTAACTGGAACTTCGAGCATTCCATACGAAGGATTTGCAGCTTTACGTGGATCTACTGGACCAAGAAAATTTTGTATTGAAAAGTGGGGAAGACCAAACAGTTTACCCAGGTATTTTTGCTTTTCCTTTTTTTTATTATTTCATAATATAAATTAATCTATTATAATGTACAAAATAATAATGATCAGATCTTTTTTTTACAGTTTAATATATGTTTTAACGATAAATTTAATTTAATGTTTTTTTATTTTCAGAGCTCATACTTGCTTTAATCGTTTGGATCTTCCACCATATCCTACACCAGAAATTTTATATGAAAAATTATTATTAGCGGTGGAGGAAACCAATACCTTTGGAATCGAATAAAGCAATGTGATGTAGTTAAATTTACAAATTATAAACAATAGTCTAATATATTGAATCTTATAGCATAATGAAAATAATTGAAAACTTTTTCAAATCGCAGCTGAAAGCTTCGTTTTAACAAAACGTATTTGAATATTCCAAATTTTCTAAGAGAATTTCTTTTCTTTTTTCATATTTTTTTTTTTTTACAAAAAGATATCCAAGATATATCGATATGTACATAAATAGAATTATAATCTGGTCTCTTTGTGTAGCGAATATTATTAATAGTGCGTGGTGGAAACGTTCTCTTTGTTCGTCCATGTTTTTTTTTTTTTTTTCATACGTCTAGTTATTTCTAATATATTTTCTAATTGAGATATCTATACATTGTATAGTGTGTAATCTTGAAATGAAGTATAGCTTATCAATTAACGATAAAAATATTGCATTTCTGTTAGATATAATCAATACGATATAATAATAATAATAATAATAATAATAATAATAATAATAATAATAATATAATATAATATAATATAAAATTCGTGAGAAGCATGTATTTATTGGCAGCTGATCTTTTTTAAGATATTTAGAAAAATTGGAAAGTATTCCCACCAAGTGCTATTATCGTTTCTCGCTCTATCGTATTCTTATAATTGATAATATTTCGATAAATGAAAATATTCAAATTCCAATGGTTATAGATTTTTCCTCTTTTCATTGAATGACACAGTTGCAGTTCTTCGATGTTATAAATGCTTTCCAAAGTTTATTACGAGTTATAATAAAAGTATATAAATTTTAAACCAATTTATAAATAGTTCGCAAAAAAAAAAATGATGCCTGATAAAAATCATAAATAATATAACAAATAGCTTTTGTCATTTAAATTTTTCTAGCATTTAAGTATATTGAATTTTCTAGTCCGTATTTCATAATATTGTATCAGAAATAGCAATTTTGTGAATCCTATATTTTGCAACATTCCATATTTACCGGCTTAATTATAGTATAATTAGAACGATATAATATAATATTTAAAAGAAAACTGGATAAGAGCATGAACTAAGTTAGTATTTACATATTGATCGTGGAATAATAATTTAAAACATGATATTAGATTTAAAATATCTTTATTTAGAAAATATGTAGTATATATAATTCGGTTATAATTAAAATAGTGATCTATTTGCAAAAATTCAACACAACACGCTTAAATGTATAATATTTGATTTTGATAATCAAATAATTTATATTCAATGATACAGTTAATAATATTGTTATTTGCATCATTATATAAAATCATATAAAAATTAGAATTATGTATACAGGGTGGGGCAATAATACACTGTCCATTTTGAATATCTCTGTTATTTGTAAAAGAGATTTCTAGGTCATCTTTCAAATGATTACAATTTCGAATATCTTCTGTAATGTAATGAATTTGTTTTACTTGCTACACCCTGTATACATACATATATCTCTTACGACTTATTTGTTTGTAACTTTTCATCTTGTCTGTATCTCGTTGCATGACTAGCAAAATATTTCTAACATATTATATAGAAAAAGAGAGAAGAAAAAGGAAAGAAAGAATATTTCAATGTTTCTAATGTGTAAATTATTTATTCAATAGAAATACTATCGAGTTAAATAATGCGTATTAAAAACTATGTTAAGTATTTCATAGAATTACTTACTTGTATTGTTCAGGAAGATGTTAAATGATACAACACTTTCTTTTGTTTATAAGAAAATAATTGCATATTTAGCCAGAATTAATAAAACTTATATTAGTAGTTTTTCCAAACTAGTCATGTGTAGTAAATAAGTGAAAATTTATCACTTTACGCACACTGTATTTACATAATATATATGTAGAAAGAAAGAGAGAGAGAAAAAAAGAGAAAGAGAGAGAAAAAGATGTTAGTTATAGATATTCATAATATTTCTAATTATTGAATTTCTTCTCAAAAAAATAGTAGAAAATAAAACTGTACTTGCTCGCTATATCATGTTATTAAAATATATTATTAGTTTACACTTTCATTCTTAAACTAATATAATCGTATTGTAAAATACACAAATATGTACACTGTAAAACTTATGCCTGTGATTTGATTGATTGATTGATTAATTAATTAATTGATTAATTAATTAATTAATTGATTGATTCTAAAGCATATACAAATTTGGGAATAAATTTGATATCATGTTGAAAAATAATGAAACATTTAAATTTCTTATCGATCTATAATTTGTAGAAATGCTCTGTGTATCTTTGGGAAATATATTTGAACCCGGAGACCCTTTAAATTCATTATTGGTCCTTGGTAAATCAAAGTCTGATCATTGTACACTATCTTCTTCATCTGATTCATCCAAATCAGTTGGCAACCGTAACGTTCGCCGAATTCTTATTGTAAGTATTTCACTATCTTCTTCCCAATCAGAACTTAATTTGTTATTAATAAGAAAGGTGTGTGTGTAGATAATATTAAATATAATTAAATCTTATGAAATATTTATTTAATAATTACTATAAATACTTACTTATAAATATTAGAGACTTCGAGACTGCTATTAATGTTAATGATACAATTTGAATAAAATAAACGAGAGATATCGTATTAGATTAAAACAAATCCTTGTTAAAATTTTTTATTTCTTAATATTGAGATATAATATACGACATTATTTCTTTTTCATTAAAAAATAAAATTAATTTATTATTCTTATTTGTATTTTAAAAGATCAGATTGTTATCATGAAGCAAATAATGCAATATGTATATTTATTGTCTTTCTTTTCATTGTTACTGCATAAAGGATGTTACAGAACTTTATAATAATTTTATAATACTTTATAATATGTATTTTTTTTTTATACATATATAATATTATAAGTTTTGTAATATTTATGCCCTTGTTTTGGTTAATGTCAATGATATTTCATTTTAATAAGTGAAATAATTTACATTTACATATTATTCAAATATAAATAGATTAATTAGAGAATACAATTTAAATGATATATATACAACACATTTATACTGTTCATTTTGTAATGAAATTCATTAGTAGAAGCACATCATTTATACATATAAAGAATATCTATAACTATACTTTTAGAATAATATGATTCATACAATACTAATATACTATATACACAAATGATTTTTATCCTACAAAGTGTTATGGTAATAAATATTAGTTAATAGTTTATCTTATTTACTTTCTGCAAAATTAATCAGTTCATATATAAAAAAAAAATAATTTAATTGAACTTACATATTATTTAACGAATTTGTTATACAGATCTAGCAAAGTTTGTATTCTATATTAAATTTGATAAATTATATTTAGGATTAGTGCAATGTGGGATTAAATAATTATTTGTCCAAGTTAATTATAGGATTATAAAAACTAATTAATAACAATCAATAATATAAATATATATATATATATAACTTCCTTTATAAATAACTCTTTCCTATTAACGTTCATGACATTATAATAAGTTACATATGTATAATTTACTAAAATAATTACTGTTTTATGATATTCTCATTTTTACTTAATATGATTGATGAATTATTGTGAAATCATAAAAGGAAAAAATGAAGAAAGTGCCGACCGACAAACCATTAATAATAATAGCACATATGCTATTATTATTAATACGGTTGTTGGTTTATGTACATATTTGCTTATTTTAGTTGAAAATTTCGACCTCCATAAGAAATATTGCTATGTCATTTATATACAATAATATATTATACATAAGGAAGAGGATTTACAAGCAAGCAAGCAAGAACGTATAAAATTCCAAGAAATATGTTTAACCGAGCTGTTTGTTTAGGCACATTTTGAATCATATGAGGACTTCGAAATTGTTTTTCTATTTTGAATGCAGTTGGCAAAGTAATAACTGGCAATAGGAACCAAATGGAGTATCTTAATGCAAGTACTACTAGAGTTATGTAAGGAGTAAATAATAAAAATGCGTATAAAACGTGTGAAGCAGTGTATCCTATTAAAATAGCTAACGTTACAATTCCTGCTTTTTTGTCACTTTCTAAATCACGTGTATTATTACTATGTAGTATAGCTTCTGTATTTAATGCAAGTGGTATTGCATAATATATGGTACCTAATTCGATATAGCCTGTTTGAGCCATGAATGCAAATAAAACTGATATAGGTCCAAATATTACTATTATAAGTACATCGCCTAATGCAATATATTTTAAACCTATGCCACCTGTATAAAGAAATGATGAAGATAAGCCTCCAAAGTATACTAAAGCAAGGTGTTCCATTTTTGCAGGAGATATCGTTGTTAATAGAACGAAACCTATACATCCGATTGCATATAACAGCGCTCCCAACGAAACTAATTCATCTTTAGACAAAAGATGATCTACTAGTATTCTATCGTCACTTTTTCGACTATCCACACCTTTTATATAGTCAAAATAAGTATTTACTACATTACCAGCTCCGTGTACAGATATGACTGTACATAATGTTAAAATTAATGATATCCAACTAAAATTTGTTAAACCTATTAAACGGTATGCAAGCGCAGATCCAAGTAACGTTGGCACCAATGAAGCACTTAGAGACCATGGTCTAAGAGCCAAAAAATATGAAGATAACTTCATTAATGGTGAATTTAATGTTAACGATGTAGACGAAAGGTTGCTTATGTTGCTCAACGTAGAACCATCTTCAGATTCCTTTGCAGGAGCTTGAATACCATTGGACATCATGTTTTACATTCCACTGTAAATTGAATACAAGTATGTATTTTATTGATATTACATCAACTACTTCTTTAAAAGTATAATTATATATTTTTTTTTATAATCAAAGAAATCGTTTTTAATATATTATTAATTAATCATAGAATAATTAATTTAGTTAACAACCAAATCAATTTTATATTATCTTTTATTTGTCATTAATATATAACCTTATCATTTGCTTTTTTATGATTGATAATTTTTTAAATTATATTTTTTTAAACCGAATAATATAATGAATACTCAGCATACACACACACATATTATATATGTACCTCATTTTTTAATATTTAAAGATATATTATTATCAAAATTGAGTTACCTGTTATTCCTCTTTGATAATGTAAAGTAAGGTTAAAAAATTTTCCATGGTCTTATTACAAATCCAGTTTCTTTTCAATATATAGTGATCCTTATAATATTTTAATTGATTTAAAAAAAGAAGATAGTCAGTGAAAACCAGTTGGATTTAAATAATATTATTTTTATATATCTTAAGAGAATGCTGACGTGTTTTCAATAATTCACACGTGGCGCTCTCTAATATAATCCATTTTTTTTTTTAATTTAAATGCGCTTAACATTAAATGAACAAATTTATTTATAATTTAATTAACACGAAAATATGTTTATTTAAACTATTAAAAAAATAAGTTAATTAATTCTTTCCAATTTGAAATATTAAACATATGTGATTGTATAACTACAACTAAGTATATGTAATATATACAAAATCGAATATGTGAATATATTAATTATTAAATATTTTATTGTTTAATAAAAATAACGTTAGTTTATATGTAACATATATAAATTGAAATATGGTCTACGAACTTTTAATAATAAAATGTTATAAAAGTCAGCGTTTAGGACAAATATATAGTTCCGTTGTCATTAAGAAACCGTATGGGAGAAATTCTACATGTGGTCAGGTAACCCTTTCTATGTCTTTCGTATGCGAAATATGATGGATGGAAATTCGATCACAGGAAACTGTCATCATTAATTGCTTATTATTTATAATATGCTAATGGCAGAGAGTGTCCAGAGTAAAATAGCAAGGCGCATTCGTCACATTATATCGCCACGTGAAAATGGTACCTTTAACTTATGATTATTGTCACGTGATACGCATTAATCTAAAATATTCTTATTGACTCGCTAATAATATTTTTAATTAAAATTACAAATACATACACATTCAAGTACCTAATTGATATATTTGAATAAATTTGCTATAATGTTTCCAATAGATGCAATTAAAAAACTAACCTAATTTGTAGAGAATTTAGGAAGAATATTATTATTGGCCACCCTGATGGTATAAGTCGCATGGAATTTTATCATGGCGACTGTTCAGGTAAACTTACGAATTTCGGATTTAATTCAGTACATTAACAATTCGTGTGTTTTGTGATTCCTCGTTTTAAAGTTAACAGAGTATAGTGCGCGTTAAATTGAATTGAAATTTGATGTGATCGGGAGGTGTCTTTGGTGGAAACCTTTAGTGGCTTTCCGTGAAATATAAGCGGATGATGTCAGTTATCGACGCAAAGTCATGCCACGAGGAAGACAATTCAAATTTGACCGAGGACGATTGGAAAATGCCTGTAGCTTTTCAAAAACCTCGACATACAACAACAATCGAGGGTATCAATTGTGTTACCCAAACTTGGCGTATGAAAGAACGGGTTGGTTCCTTTTGTTATTATCGTTTTTTAAAATTTTAATTACCCTGAGGTTTTTATGAGTACTTTGAACTTTTTACTAAAATAAGATTACTGTAATATTTATTTATTTTTCAGATGAAAACAGTTAGTGTGGCATTAGTACTTTGTTTAAATGTTGGTGTGGACCCACCTGATATTGTTAAAACACAACCATGTGCTCGTTTAGAATGTTGGATTGGTAAGTGATTGTATTTATTTTACTTACCATTTGTCTTTTCATTATTGTTATACAGTATAAAGTTAATGTTTTAATTATAACATAAGACTTAAAATTAACAAATAAAAAATTACATTTATAATTTTTGCATTATAGATCCATCATCTGTGAGCCCACAAAAAGCTCTTGAAATGATAGGTTCCAATTTACAGAAACAGTATGAAAGATGGCAGCCTAGAGCACGTTATAAACAAAGCTTAGATCCTACTGTAGAAGAAGTTAAAAAACTATGTACCTCTTTACGAAGAAATGCTAAAGAAGAAAGAGTTCTTTTCCATTACAATGGACATGGTGTACCTAAACCTACTAGTAATGGTGAAATATGGGTTTTTAATAGGGTTGGTGAACAAATGATTTTTCAATTATTTTATTACATATCATTTTGAAAAACGGATTTTCTTCCTTCTTTTTACAGACTTACACACAATATATTCCATTGTCAGTGTATGACTTACAAACATGGATGGGAGCACCAAGCATCTACGTATATGATTGTTCTAATGCTGGAATTATTGTCGAATCTTTCCAACAATTTGCCGAACAGCATGAAAAAGAATACGAAGTAATAACGTTTTGTTAAATTCACGTTTACAGTTATAAAAATTATACATTTACTTATATGATATTAATTTATATCTTTCAGATGGAAAAACAAGCAGTACAACAAAATTGTGCTACTGGAATAGCTAATTCTTCTATCCCATCTTATAAAAATTGTATTCAATTGGCAGCATGCGCAGCTAATCAAATTTTACCTATGAATCCAGATCTGCCAGCAGACGTGTTTACATCTTGTCTTACTACACCGATTAAAATTGCTTTACGCTGGTAAGAAAATAAATTTATTAATATTTTTTCATTATATTTATGAATGTCATTTTTATGCAGGTTTGTTATGCAAAATACTACAAAATTAATCCCAAAGATATCTCTGGATTTAATTGACAAGTAAGATGAATATTTATTTTCATTCAATTTTGATATTACTTATTGGTCAATCCAATAAAATATATATATGTACATATTTTACAGAATTCCAGGTCAATTGACCGATAGAAGAACAATGTTAGGGGAATTAAATTGGATATTTACTGCAATTACAGATACCATAGCATGGAATACCTTACCTAGAGGTACATTTAATATTTATACACTTGTATTACTTTCAAATTATCGATAATAATAATGAGTTATTAATTAAATATATTTATCTTTTGCAGATTTATTCCAAAGGTTATTTAGACAAGATTTATTAGTTGCTAGTTTGTTTAGAAACTTTTTACTTGCGGAAAGAATACTTCGTTCGTATGATTGTACTCCGGTATCTTGTCCAAAGTTACCACCGACATATCAGGTAAAATGCAACAATTTAATTAACTTAAAAACTCTTTCATTAAGTTTGGTATACATGAATATTATCGTCTCTATTTTATTTTAAATTTCAGCATCCAATGTGGCAAGCCTGGGATTTGGCACTTGATTTATGTTTAGCACAATTACCACAGATTTTAGAAAACGAAGAACAATTTGTACATTCTCCATTTTTTGAAGAACAATTAACAGCTTTTCAAGTTTGGCTTACATTAGGTTCGAAAAATCGCAATCCTCCAGAACAACTTCCAATTGTCTTACAGGTGCTTTTGAGTCAAGTTCATAGACTCAGAGCATTGGAATTACTGGGACGTTTTCTTGATCTTGGCCCGTGGGCTGTCAATTTAGCATTGAGCGTTGGAATATTTCCGTATGTTTTAAAATTACTTCAAAGCAATGCGAAAGAACTCCGACCTTTGCTCGTGTTTATCTGGGCTAAAATTCTTGCAGTGGATAATGTAAGTTATATTTTAAATTATTTTATCATTCTTACATCCTTTGTTTTAATACTAATATTAATGCATAGCCGTTATTTGAATTGTAGACTTGTCAGGCTGATTTAGTACGAGATGATGGTCATAAATATTTTCTATCCGTTCTGCAAGATACTACAATTTTGGTATAAAATTTAAATATAAGTTTTAGTAATATCTGTAAACAGTAAATTTAAATGAATTTATTATCAATTTTATTGTTACACGGATATCTTTAGTAAGTAATTATATTTTAGCGAGAGCACAGAACATTAGCAGCATTCGTGTTGGCTTGTATTGTAAATGATTACCGACCTGGACAAATTGCTGCCAATCATGGAAGTCTTGTATCAATTTGTCTTGAACAATTAGGCGATTCTCATCCTTTATTACGTCAATGGCTTTGTTTATGTCTTGGAAGACTTTGGCATAACTATGATAAAGCAAGATGGTGTGGAGTAAGAGATATCGCTCATGAAAAACTTTTCATATTGTTACACGATCCTGTTCCTGAGGTATAAAGTCTATTTATTTTTTTTAATGTATATTATAAAAAAAATAATGAATAATTATTATATTTAATTACGTAGGTAAGAGCTGCTAGTGTTTATGCACTGGGAACTTTTATAAACAGCGTTACAACTCGAAGTGAACATGCAAACAATATTGATCAAATCATTGCTATGACACTTATTAATACTATTTCTCATGACATGTGTCCTTTAGTAAGAAAAGTATGTTTTCTTTTTATAATTATTACCCCCATAATTATTTGTAGTAATTAAACAAGAACAAAATTATCATAAAACTCAATGAATTTATAGGAATTGGTAGTAGCGCTTCAGTGGATGGTTCTACATTTTGAGAATTCATTTGTGACGCTAGCTCTAGCTGAAGAAAATAGTCAAAAAAATTTAAGTGTAGAAACATTATCGCCATTCAGTGGAATGAGGCGTATTAATTCAAGAGATCGTTTGAAGCTGCTATCTCCTATAAATATGTACACTGTAGACACAATCGATGGACTTGGCCAAGACCGTATGAAAAGAGTTTCTTCTTCGTCATCTATTAGTAGTTTAGGTTAAATTTTAACGTCCTGCGACCATTTTATATAATCTATTGATCTCACTATAATAGTTACTTATATTGTTTCATTCATATATCAGGAAATAATTGGGAGTTCGTGAGGAAACCTTGCGAGTCACTTGGTAATAATAATTAGGAATTCAATTGTATGTTTTTGATTAAACATTTTTTCTATTATTTATGTATATAATAGATTTTATTTATATTTTGAATTTTAATTATTTTATTTGGTGACAATATATTTTGATATTTGTATATCATCATGATATATTATAATATATAATATATATTATAATATATGTATTATTTTTATAGTAATCCTATTTTATACTTTTCATTAATTTAGTGCTTCTTTTTATTATCGTAGGTCACAGTTCTTTGGGAAATTTGCCAAGCTTATCTTATGGTAGCGTATACATGAAATTATGGCATGGACTTTGTAATCTTGACAATGATCCTCACCCTGCAGTCGCTTCAATGTCTCAGAAAGTAACCAATCATATTCGCAGACAGGTAATGTATATTGATACGATAAAAAGTAATATCTTATTAGTATATCAGTAAATTAAAATGAAATTTTTAATTTAAAATTTCAGGTCAAGGAGTCATCTGTGCCTAAAGAAGTAGTAGAGACTAAAATATCCTCATCGTTGTCACTTCCACCATCTCCATCAAATCAAACTAGTTATCTAAGGTTAGTGAATATATTTTCATATTTAAGTTTTTATTTGAAAATGTTTGTATTTTTTTTTTTAGTAATAGTAAGGGAGAATCACCGCCAATAGTTAATTCTGGAACAGATTTAATGCGTTCTGCACGAATATCTTCGCATGGTAATCGTGCAAGAAAACCAGTACCCATTACAGTAAATATACAATACCTTTTTTGCTTTTTCATACAGTAGAAATATAAAAATGAATCTATTATATTTATATAACTTTTCTATTATAAGATATCAGAAGAAGCAGATGAAATATTTGATACCAAAACACCTTTAACTACTTCGCAATTTGTTGAATGGAGTTGTGCACAATTCGCGCAACCTGTTACTTTAAAAAATGAAATTGAATCTGTAAACGATATGGAAAGTAGAGCACATTATGAACGTGAATGGAGGTAATTTGTCTTATTAAAAATAAATTAATATTTATAATCATATAAATTTACATTGAATAATTTCAATTTATGTAAAATGACTTCTTTAGATATTTACGGAACAAACGACAGAGACGCGATGCAAAAGAAGAACAGTTAAGAGCTGTGCAAAATAGAATAGAATCTCAAGTATTCCATGCGAGATGTTCTCAGTCACCAGATGTTCTTACGTTCCATCCGTTTGAATCGCACTTGGCTGTAGCATTGAAGGATTACTTTGGGTAATATTAGTATTTCAATTTAGTTCAGACCAGTTCACTGGTATTTGTATTAAACAGGAATATGTGGTATATATATATATATATATATATATATATATATATATATATATATATATATATATATACATGTCATTGTAAAATTTCCTCATATCAAAGATGTGAACGTTCTTCAAAATACTTTTCTTTTCAAAAAGGAAATAAATTACAACTTAATTATTATAATTATCTTGAATACAATATAGTTAATATATTTGTATAGAGTATGGGATTGTCAAAATGGTGCAAAATTAACGTATTACGCCAGTCGTGGTAATAGAATGTCAAGAATTACGACTTTGGAGTTTATCAATGCTCATGATGTTACGTTATTAATGGCTGGTTCTGATGATGGTTCCATTAGAGTATGGAAGAATTATAGCAGCACATTAGGTCGTGATCCTGTATTGCTTACCGCATGGCAAGCATTGTCAGATATTCAGCCATTAACAAGAACTTCTTCTGGTAAATAATAGATAATTGCATATTATAAATGTAATATATTTTTGGAAGTAATAAGAAAATGATTTCTATTTAGCAACAGCAGGATTGATTACTAAATGGGAACAAAAGTCTCTAACTTTAGCCGTGACTGGTGATGTTCGTATCGTCAGATTGTGGGACGCAGAAACAGAGTTGAAAAAGCAAGACATACCAACGGGTGCTGATTGTTGTATTACGTCTGTCGATGTCGATAATACAGGTTTGTAATTTTCTAGGCAATCTTATATAAATACAAATTTCAAAGAAATGATACAATACGGAATAATTTTTATTGAAAATAAAATGTTTTCAATTATAGGATCTTTAATGGCATTAGGCTGTGGCGATGGATCAGTTCGACTTTTTGATAGAAGATTGGCCCCATTAGAAGCAAGAATCATGACATGGAGAGAACATACCGCCTGGGTATTGGGAACACATTTGAGAAAGTCAGATGGTTTCATATCACAATTATTTACTGGATCTTCTTCTGGAGATATTAGAATTTTTGACATAAGAAAAAATTCTTCTATAAGTTCTGTACAGATAACACAAGGCATTACAGCATTAGCTGTTCATGAAAATGCTAATGTTTTTGCTTGGTAAGTTAACTGTGCATCATTATTTTTGTTAATATTTCTTTATTTCAAATAAATCCTCTTGTAATATATTGAATTATTTTTTAGTGGATCAACGAATCACTGCATCAGTGTTTATACTACGCTTGGACAACACCTTAATACGATAAAGTTTCACGAAGGTTTTATGGGTACACGAATTAGTCCTGTAAGTTGTCTTAGTTTTCATCCCTATCGTGTGATGTTAGCAGCGGGATGTGTTGATAGTACTATAACTGCGTACGCATCTGAGTCAAGAAGATGACTATTAGAGAGAGAATTTCTGTAATATTACTTTTGACAATTTTTCAAATGATATTTTTTGTAATTAACCCCTTCTGCTATTACCACGAATTAGATTCGTGACACCAATTGCGTGGTAAACGCTTTACACTGTTCTCGCATAGCATAAGGAGTTAATTATTATGATATAAAGAAAAGTACAAAAGGAAAAAAGATGAAAAAGAAAAAAGGAAACAAAAGAAAGAAAGAAAGAAAGAAAGAAAGAAAGAAAAAAAGGAAGAGGACAAATTTTTAAACATAGAATATTTTTTCTATATATATATATGTTTTGGAATAACAAGTAATAGAAAAGAATTAAATACACAACAACATTTTTTCTTTGTTGTTTAGCATAAAATTATTCTGGTTATGTATATTTCTCTCTGGGTCTAATACTATATATAAATATAAAAAGTATATTTCAATATGTCTTTTGTAGTCAATGAATGAAATAGCGGTTAGCACAACCAAAGTCCTCTTGATGATAATAACCAAAGAGAATTGTAAAGGGTGCAATTAGCATCATTTTTGAAATTGAATTTTTGTGCTCCGTTTAATTAAGAATTTGAAATATGCGTGCGTGCGTAAAACATAATGAAAGAGGCTGTGCAGATAAGTGTTTGCATACATTTGAAATTAAATGTTTTAACACAATTTGTACACGGACAAAAAAAGTAACTTTAATTGTCGTACCATATGAAAATAACTTTGGAAAAAAATGGTAAAAGCTGTAATTCGTGATATATGAATTTGATATAATTTAAATTCATTTTTATATTTTTAACGAACGATTGTAAGATATGACAAATATCACTTCATTTTTATAACTATTGTTACGAAAAGAAAAAAAAAAAAGAATACATTCGAGGTGACTACGGATATATGATGTGAAACATTTTTGGTTCTAATTTTTTTAGTCGCAAATATGTGTCACATTTTAAGCTGTGAATGCACAATTATTTTTCTTGTTTACGATTTATTCAAAATTTATTTATATATTTAAATGTACATTAACAATATGTAGATTTATATGCTGAAGAAGAATAAGCAGCATTTTTTTTTACTGTTATTACGGTTACAGTGCACGACTACAATACATATGAGAGATATTCTACGATTTAAGAATATTTTTACGTTATTATTATTATTATTATTCTTATTATTATTATTATTATATATAATTATCGTCAATGCAATGTAACATAAATTATGATATTCGTATATAAGGATAAAATGCTTGTGCGTCATATTTGTTAATTAATTAAACTGTATTAATCCAAAAAAAAAAACAAACAAACAAACATTAGAAAGAAAAAAGTAGGTGAAAATGTAATAGGAAAAATATAAAAGGAAAAAAAAAGATCTATGTTGTTTTGTCGCAGCATAGTTTTCATAAGCATAATGTGCGCTCACATATAATAAATAAGAAATAAACTAAATTATATATTGGCAGATAAATATATAATTAATATATATTACAATTAAATATTGATATCTAAAAATGGATGATAATATGCTTAGGATTAATGCACACGAAAAAAATTAAATGAACGATATAAACAAAACTATTAATAAGAGTCATTATTTTTAAGTTGAAAACATACTTTAATTGATAAAGTTCTACATGTCCATCGTAAGTAGAACAACCATCAGAAATGTATTCGAAAAATTACATTATTTTCAATGTAATTTGATCTTATATATATATATATATATACGCGGATAATAATATTCATTTTCTTAAGTCTTCGAAAATGTTTGTAAAAGTGTAAAAGTAAATAATGCTGACTGTTTAATGTACTTAATCGAAACGATTTGTGATCGGTTGCTTCGATAACATATACAATTATTAAGACACACATACACAAAACATAGGCAAAGTTAAACTCTAAAAATAAGCCTAGAACTATTCCTGTCTGTATTATAAATACTATAAACAGTCAACGATCGCTTCTATTAATTAGCAATAATTGTCAGGTATATCCTGTACATGGTAATTGTTAAAGAGGAAGAGAAGGGAGGTAAATTCCATGTACTTGCTTCGTTCTGTATTGTCTTTTGTATATAATTGCCTGATAATAAATACACGATCATGTTGAATCAAAATACAATAATAGATATATTTTTTTTTATAAATGTAATTTCCAATTAAATAATCATTTTTTGTACAGATTTTGTACAGTAATAGTAACAATAATAATAAATACAATAATGACGATTATGATGATGATGATAATAATATTATTATTATTATTATTATTATTATTAATATTATTAATACAAAAAGAGATGTGTGTGTGTAAGAAATGTTGGATAGTACCTTGTCTTTTTTTACAATGAACAATGAAACTTAAGTATCAGTCTTATCACTTAATTTGACTATATAGAGACGGCGTGCTTGCAGTACGAAGGAAACTACAACGATAAATCAAAGCATGTTTACCGGAACATATTTAACTTACGTTTTCCTTTAATCTTATCGTCTTTTTCTTATGAAAAGATTCCTAAAACCTGTCTTATGTATTACAGCATCCGATTTTTTTAGATAAGTATAATATACAAGCCAATGACCCTTATTTTTATTTATAATTTTTTGTATATTTTTTGCGGCAAAACATATTTTAGTATAATTATATTATAAAACTTAGGATATTATTTAATAAATTTTAATAAGTATTGGACAAAATTTTATTATTAATTATATTAAATATTAATTGTAGTTTTAAATTTATTTTTATCATAGCGCTGTGTTAATATCAAATTAATTAAATATACGGAATCAGATAATACTTGAGAGAGTATAATTAAATAAATGGAATATAGTGATAAAGAATGATAACGCTACTATTTTCGTTTTATCATCCGTTAATCTTGAAATTATTATTATTTGATTCTACAGGCATTAAGCAATTATTACAGACATATGTTATTATCTACTAGTTATTAGTTATCTGTGATTTATAGTAAATTATACAATACGTATGTAGGTAGAAACATACATGATTAATTTTCTTTTCTATTATTTATATAATAGATTTTATAGAATTTATGAACGATAGTATTATTACTATCATTCATAAATGTAATTCAAATTTCTTACGCGCAATTTCGAAAAAAATGTGTCTTTTAAAGAAATTAATTGAAACATAATGCGCGCGCATATATAAAATATTAGTAAAGTTAAATTTTAAATATTTATTTGATTTATTTATTTTGTGCAGTATTTATTTATTTGTTTGATATTAAAAATATTATTTTTCTCAGAAGTTAGCTTTCAACTAAGCGCACGAAGAGAATTTATTCATTTCTTTTACGGGAAGACATTTAACGCGCAAATATTGACGATTTTATAAATGAAAGAAATCTTAATTAAAGATAATTGCAATTACAAAAAACATGACATAAAAATTCAATTAATTATACAATTAAAAAGAAAGAAGAAAAAAGAGAGACGTACATCTCTTTATTATCTTCTAAATAATAATATTAATTATTCTTATGTCATTGCAAAATCAGTAGAGTTTATCTGAAAGAAAGAAAAGGAAAAAGAAAAAGAAATACAAAAGAAAAGAAATCTCCCCCTTAGAATGTCAGTTCCGACGTAAAGAATTTCTTGTTTGTTATCGATTCGGATATTAATGTGATAAAGATATTGAAACGGATGAACGATCTTTTATGTTAAAGAATTTCGCGAGAAATCACTTTAGTTGTAGGATTTTTATTTATAAAGCGATATATTCGAAGGGCGGGCGTACTAGGCACTTGCTGTCCAATGAAAGTGCGCACGTGCGGCCCGCATTAGCGAAGCAGCAACGAAGCGCAGACGCATTCTTCGACCGCCGCGAACCGCCGTTGTCGCACAGTTTTCCTTCGGATCTTGAAGGAGTTGGTTGTTTTTCTCCTTGTGATTTACCCTTTCTCTATCACATTCTCTTTCACCTTTTTTTTTTTTTATTTCAATCCTTTATATCTTCAAACCATTTTTGCCGAAGCAAATCTGAGGAGAGAAGATTTTTATTCCATTTGACCTTGAACGAAAAAGAAATTTTATTAAGAATTACGATAGACACACATACACGCTTATATATATAATACATACGCGTACGTATTTACACACGAATGATATTTTGCATCGCGTTCGCGCGTACTCGTCTTATTCTCAATCTCAATAAAATACACACACGTGCGCAAACGCGCCCTCGACCGCGCGCGCACTAACTAACAAGTACATATACAGATAAATATTTATGCTTATAAATCATAGAAAGTAAAGACGCGCGAAAGAAAAATCTAATTGTGGATTGTTTTAACTAGTATTATTATTACTATTACTACTTTGAACACACAACAAGAAAGAAGATGGATCGAACGTCAAAGTTACTTTTGCGAAAGGTCATCATCGATTTTGTCTGCTTAATTATCGGTAAGTGTGATGATATTATTATCATAAACGATAGATTGTAAATCCCCTAAGTGAATTTGATTAGCTGTTAAAAAACTAGGAATAGTAATGGTTTACTGCAAGAGTAGTAGTTGAGTACAATGAACGATGATTGCATTACGTCAAACGGGATGACAGATCGTGACAGATTAAAGCACTGTTAGGCGGTACGTTTGATTGCCAGTCACCTCTGAAGGGCTTAACCTTGCAATTCAATGTATTCGAATATATTTCTAATGGAATGGAATACTTTGGAAAATTGTTTATTTAAAATACTCGACGAAAACACATTGCGAACGGATAACTGTGCACTTGTCTCTAGAGAACGCAGATATCCATGAATTCTTCTTCATCTTGTCTTCTTTGAAAAAAAAAAAAAGAAAAAGATAATATTGTTTTCTTTATCTTTTCACGTTTTTACGTGTATATCATATAAAACGTTAGTTTCTACTTTCCACGCCCAAGAAAGCGATGAATTCGGTCATGATTAACTCAGCAATGATTCCTGGAAACATCCTTGCTTGCTTGCTTTCTTGCTTGACTTCTTGCTTGCTAGCTTTCGCACAAGGTCCCCACTTCTAGTTCCCAACAATTTACGCAATCTTTCGAGGTCATTGAAAGGAAGGATCGTCAATTTACTATAGAAGTAATAATTCACCTTCGCCAACGTTGCTTGCTCAGCTTCGAACCCACTTCTTTATGATATGCTAATCGTTTATTATTATTGTTAATTCATTATTGTTTTTCATCGATAATTTGTATTAAAAATTATCTTTGACAAATTTCACTTACTATTTATTTTTTATTATTCTCGAGTTATCTTTAAAAAAAAATCATTTGCATATGTTCCCAAATATATATGCTTTTACTTTCCATTTCATTTGTCATTGTAATTAGTATTGTTGCTATGATTTCTTAGGAAATAATAGGATACCATTTTCTTTGCCGTTATTCATTTCACTAAAATACCGCTAATTAATTTGACAATATGTTAACGCAATAGATATACGTTTGTTTTTAAAATTTGAATAGAAATTTTTCCATAAATTTGCAAGTTACATTACCAGGTTGAGGTAATTCTATATACATTTAATAGAAAGTACGACTAAGGATTTAAAAATCTGAGGGGGGAAAAAAAGGAACGATTTAACAGGAAAGTTTAACGACGTTTCGGTCTAATTTGTCTGAAAAGTATCTTACGTAAATATCATTTCTACTTTCATCGATCTAATATGAAGAAAGATGACATAGTTTCATAGTGAATAAAACCGACACGCCTCTGAGTTACCAAGCCCTATTGTTTCTCTTATCTATACATAAATGTTTATCGGTAAATGTCAATTAAAATAGGATTCTATTAAAACAAAAAGATATTAGTGAAAACATAAATGATAAAATAATAGATAATTTTTGGTGACATATTATTCTTTTTTTTTTATTAATTAAATTGATAAATAAATGATACCAAAATATGATAAAATAATATCATAAAAAGTTAAAAACAGTACTAAGAAAGATTATGATTGTATATTATTTGAAATTGATTAATCAATTGGAAAGATAGTATCTATCCAAAAATATCAAACTCAGGTGATCATTATCTCATTTATTTCTTTTTCCCACCTGTTCAACCGTAATACTTCTTAAAAGCTGATGACAAATAACACGCATGATTTTCAATTCACGTGAATAATCCTACTAATTTTACTAAACACAATTTTTATTATGATGACGTGTTATATTTATTTTAGGTAACTGAAGCAATCGTTATCTTGTTACGTGGGTAGCTTATTGTGTCATTCATTGAATACACACATCCATAAACATTCTCAGAACACAATTATATTTTTTTTATTTTTTAATAGATAGGAAAAATGAAGAAGGTGAATTCTATTATAGAGTATATGATCCCATACCTTGATATTATATCGAAGTATTATGAATTTATAATTAGTATACAACAATAATTTTATTGTTTTTATATCCGCTCGTCCCAAATATTTCTTTCGTTTTCTCAGTCAATTTTATGGGCGTAATATTTTTTTATTTTGTGCCAAGGTGAGTAATATACAGTACAAAAAAGGAAATAATACAGCAAAGTGAATCATATATTACTTATCGTTGGTAAAATAATATTATATAACAATTATTATGTGTGTGTGTGCATTTAAAACTTATTAAGAAAAATATAAGAAACTCTTTATGGCGATTAAAAGATTTTTCATTATTTTTGTTTTTTTTAATTCACAAAGACAATTATATATATATTATATACGTTGTAATATTAATGTCTATTAAATTATAAAATTAAAAATACATTTATGTATTTACTAATATAAATTAGTTAATTACAAAAGTTTAAATCCGAAAATAATTAAACACACACATGCCACGTGTATGATATACACATTTATATATACCATTTATATATATATATATTTTAAATACACAAACAATGATATATATGTAATGTAATTTTTGTATGTATAATTTAACTATTATATAAATTGTAGTTAAGAGTTGTTGGATAACATCATTAAAAATCAATTTAAAGAACAATTTCCTGGTAGCGTTTTTACTTCAATTCATTATCGAATAATAAAATAATTGGTTATCGTTTAATTTGAAAATTTCTACATATGGTTGGGTACATATTACCTATGTATTTACGAAGAATTTATTTTAAGCATTTCAACTATTACTAGAGTTTCGTAGAACTTGATAGTACGTAACGCATCAGCGTAAATAGTACATACAATTCTTTAAACTGCATATCTTTAGACGATTGCACGCATTGGAATCACTGAAATATGGTGATTCGAAGTATATGATCTCCTTGTCATCTCATTATTTATCTTTTCTGATTAACATTTAATTAACTAACAATGCCAATTATTATGGATATATTTAGTATAGATAAAAAATTATTTACACAACGTTGGAATATTTTGAATAATCAACATAATCGTATAATAAACATTTCGTTACAAACTTAATAAAACATAAGTTTAATAATATATATATATAAACAATTCTTTGTGTATAAATATTATAATTAATAGTATTATTAATGCAACGGTATGTCAAGATTTTTATTGATGTCATATTGTAAAATTTAAATGGTAATTTAAAGTGCAACAAATTGTACTTGCAGATCGTTCATAGAGAGATTTAATAAGAGATAATGTTTGAGTTTGACTATAACTGTTAAATTAAAGCAGACCAGCATATACAATGAAGATCCTACTGAGTTCACACTATTCATCAATGGTATATGCGTTAACGCTTATTTCTTTGCCGAACGCACACACAATGATCTCTCTCCCTTTGAGACGTCGTTAGGATGGATGACGGGAACCTGCTCGACCCTTTCAGAAAAGAAAAAAAAACACAAACAAACTAAAAGGAGAGAAATAAGAGAGTCAATTCATTGGAATCCGAGAAACACATTAGTTGGGTCGTAAAATTTGAACGTTTCATTGACGATTTGACTAGAATTTTATTGCTAATTTGTATGATCTAATTTATGCTTACCGACTACCGTATTGTGCACTGTATTGCATTTAAACCTCTCTCTCTCTCTCTCTCTCTCTCTATTATTATTTATTATACTTGTTTCTCCTGTTAAACTGGTATATGATAAAGATATAAGAAGAAGAAGAAAAAGAAAAAAGAAGTAGGCGATGAAAGATGACGTATGGTGTTATTTCTATCGTGTTATCGATAGCATTACACTATGGAACGGCTTTTTCCTATTATGAGAAAGCACATAGATATAAATCATTTTTTTTTTTTTTAAATTGTTCATTTCTTTCTAAAACAAATTATCTCATATATTTTGTGACAATTTTACCATTTTTTTTTTTTTTTATTAAACTTATTTTTGTTCTATAAAAGTTATGTTCATAAATTAAACATTCTTTTTTTTTTTTTACTTTTTTTTACATAATATCGTAGCAAATATAAATTTTTTTTCTTCTCGTTCAACTAGATCTAATAAATTATATCATTCTAACGATATTGAATGAAAAATAAGAATTAAAAGTGTAAAAAATTCTAATAACCAACAAGGAAATGTCAACAACGAAGAAATATGCAATAACAATTAATCATGTTGCTGTTGTTGTTTTTTTTATAGCTTGGATTTTAAATGAAAACTCAGGTATTACGCGCTTTCAAGAATTTGTTGTATATTTAACAACTTCGTCAATTGCGATTATGTAAATTACATAATTACTAATATCCTTACTAATTTTTCTTGATTTTTTTTTTTACTTATTTTCTCGCATTAACTGCGAAGAAATAAAATTACATAGTCGATTCCTGTACGACGTAGTACCAACCCCCATAAATATATGCGTGTCTCATGCAAAACCATTCGATCGGGGACCATAATTTTGCAACGTTTACTTCTCATTTTGTATCTTTTTCTTTGACCATAATTACCATACCGGGTAATAACCGAGGATGCTGATGTATGCAGATCGTTACAAACTGACATAATGATTAAAGCAATGCAAATTTGTTACCTGGAAATATCAGGTGAAACTTGTTACGTCTAAAGAGAAAAGAAAAACTATTGAAAGTAAAACAAATAAAGTGAAATAAAAAATTGTCGACAAACAAAGTCCATTATTTCTATTTGATATCTTTTTAACATTTTTATCTTTATGAATTTGTTATAGTTGGCCTAGCGGTTTTAATGTTCTACTGCTTTGGTAAGCCATACAAACGTGGGTTTTTCTGCAACGATGAATCATTGATGCATCCATATCTTTCGTCTACGGTTACGAGTGCCATGCTCTACGTCACTGGTCTCTTTCTTCCTATATGTACGGTGAGTCACCTGTATTAATCGCTATTTCTCAAAGAATTTAAGATAAGTAGCCGAATCAGTGATTATTTGATACCATTATCATTATAAGTATCTATTTCTTCAATCAATTGGAAAAGAAATAGATAGTCGGATTTGTTTGTACATAAGTTTTCAATTTATGTTTATTGAGAATTAGAAATTATTTATGATAGTTTCGAATTGTTCTCTCTTTCTATCTCCTTTTTTTTTTTATCTGTTGCTTTAATAAAACAAACATAAAAACGAGGAAAAATATCATAAAGTTAAGTGAAGGTCGAGTAAAAAGAAAATAAAAAAGATATGTATGTTTAATATGTTTAAGAATAAAGTAGATAAATGATGTTTGCGGTTAAATTATTTCTACCATAGTAAATATATTTCCTTTCGTAAAATAAAATTCTTCAAATAGTTATTCGGATATAAAAGAGATGATATGTCTAGATTTGTAAGAATCTGAAGAAAAAAAAAGTTTATTTTTATCTGTTGCGAGGTCTGAGCTTTACGGTCTTCTTTGTAGGAAATCTTTAATCTTTTTTGACGTGTAAAGAAATAGAGGCTCAGGTTATTCTACTCTTAGGGAAAAGGATGAAAGAGGTCGACGTCTTTGGATAGGCAGGTAAAATTTCTCCGGGGCTGCAGTTATATTTCATTCAAACAATTCTTGGGGCTCGATCACCACAGCATTGGCTCGTATCACCTGGTCTACCATTTACTTCAAGTTTGACCGGTTAACCCACTTTAGGTATACGGATGTAGTCTTTTACATCGGTGGAGATTCATAAAAGGGTAGAGAGAGAGAAAGAGAGAAAGAGAGAGAGAGAGAGAGAGAAATAAAAGAGACAAAAGCATTATTACTTATATCCGATGTTCCATCATCCTTTTACGATGGTCATTCAAATATTTCATTTTTAATCATTTAAATGCGGTGCAATTATTGTTAACTCTCTTATTGATCGCTCACTTAAAATAACACTTTTTATTTACTGCAGATGATTGCAGGTGAGTACTTGTATAGAAGACAATATTCTACCGAATCGTCGAAAGTACTTTTTGGATACACCATTCCACCTTGGCTTTGGATGGCTTACATTAAGGTAAACTAATTCATTTTTATTTTTATTTTTTTTTATTTTTTATTTTTGTTTGTTTTTTTTTCATATTTAACGAATAGAACAAAAATTAAATAAGATAACGAAAGTTGTTAATGACAAAGTTAAATACCGATAAGAATGCATCAGTGTTGCGAAAGTTATTTTTTAACACGTAAATATCATATATTATTTTCATGTTGAATATTATGCACTGTATGAGTTATGAAACAAACTTAAATACCAAATTCTCTTATATTATCTAATATGACGCACATATGAATATAATAATTAAGATTTATTCTTTAATATGGCATATATTTTTCAGGTCGGCACCTTCGGATTTGGTGCAGCTATTACAGTTTTGATAACGGATATTGCTAAATACACGATTGGTCGGTTAAGACCACATTTTATGACGCTCTGCGTACCGGACATTAATTGTTCTTTACCTGAAAATCAGTACAGATATATCGAACATTTTTCTTGCACTGCTCAAGGAATTTCATCGAAATTACTTAAAGAGATGAGGTAAAATAAGAGGAGGTTTTATCAAGTCAAAATTAAACAAATAAATTGAATGATCAATCACTCAATCAATCAATCACTTGATATTTCACGCGCAATACAAATAATTTTTTCAGATTATCTTTTCCATCAGGACACTCTTCCTTTTCAGCCTATACGATGATTTACCTTGCCGTAAGTTGTTTGAAATCTGATCAATTATCTTTTCTAAGAATATATTTTGTAAACAGAGTAATATGACCGTTCTGTTTTCTATTATCGTATCTATTTTTGCAGATTTATTTACAACTTAGAATTACATGGAAAGGTAGCAAATTACTAAAACATCTGCTCCAACTGATATGCATCTCCATGGCGTGGTTTACAGCGATGTCGAGAGTTTCCAATTACAAGCATCATTGGAGTGACGTTTTAGCCGGTTCGTCTATCGGCACTGTTGTTGCTCTCATTGTGGTAGGTATTTTTTCAACTCTTTTCAATATTAACACAGAGCTCTAATTAATTTCATTTATTTTTATTTTATTTTAAAGACTGAGAAATTTCACACACAAAGTATTGTTTATATAAACCTTAATAAAATTGTATATTCGTTTAGGTATTCTGCATATCGGACCTTTTCGAGGAAAGACAAAGTAGCTGTCGAGTGGAAAAACAACAACCAACGGGGGACTACGAAGCAGCGGAAGCTGGTACGCAGGTGAATAATGGCAATGCTAATCACAATCGTTGTCCTAACGAGATCGTTTGTCGCTGATCGCAACAAGGCCATGACTGTCTTCTAGTTGTCTCCGGGAAGCTAGTGCGCTCTCGGGAAAACGAAACGTCGAAATTGCTAGTGTCGGCCTTAATGATGCAACCATCATCCTTTGGGACCTTTTAGTTCAACTGCCTTACAACCGGGATTACACTTTGATGCAGTTATTATCTCATCTGGAAGGCCTTTTCTCTCGCTCACACTTTCTCTCCATCTCTCTCTTCTTCTTCTTCTTCTTTCCTGCCTTTCTTCTTCCTCGCTGAATGCAACACATGCCAATCGGATAAGATAAAAAGCTGCTAAAGGTCTCTTGCGAAGATTCATCCATCATTCAATCCATTCTCAGTTTTCTCCCTGTATAATTACTACAGTTTAACTGCGTACCACAACAAGAGCGGTAGGAGAGAGAGAGAGAACTTTATTTTAATTACAATTATTATTTCATGAAAACTTTTGTTATCGTGTTGCTTACGCTTTTGATCATCAAATGTTTTTTTGAACGATCTCGTTTAATCTGTGCAACATTCATCTCGTCTTTGTTTCTGCTCGTAAATTAGCATTCGTTACGATCGTTTGAATAAACTTGTTCCTTTACATAATACATGTATACATAAAATATATATATATATATATATATATATTGTAAACGTCGATAGAACGTAGAAATATTTCTATGTAACATGTTGCACGCTAATTCTTGAATTTTTGATCAATTTAAATATTCGTACTCATTTAGTTATGATCTTTCACCATTGTGAACTTCCATATTGTTAATTTTGTTTTTGTATTTATTTTATTCATATAAAAGCTTTCTAGCTTCTTTAGCAAAAAGCAAACATTTAAATTGATAAAATATAAAGATAAAATGTCTTCGTTTTATGATTAAAAGGTTGTTAGCAACTTAAGAGAAGAGGCTGAAGACATATTACTGGGCAGAGATTGTAACTACGTGCGTACCTAATAATAAGAAGTTGACAAGGCTGAATTAATTATTAATTTCAGCCAATATGCATATACATATATGTGTACATTTACTCTCTTCTTGTTAATTCTTATTTATTTAAAAGGAGCACAGTTCTTCGGCGAATCTAACTGTGATTCTATCATTTCGAAAACACTAGCGTATTTCCTATTAGTGTAAATATTTTTGTAGGAAAAAAGGGGACACAATATGATGACCTTAGAGACAATTTTTTCAATCGCGTCAATTAAGATAAATAATATATATATATTATTATATATATATATATTTTTTTTCTTTTTTCATTTATATTTAAATTGTTGGTATTATTAGTATTTTATTAGAATTATGTGATCTACGTTTTATAGTACATAGATGTGTATTAAATACACATATGATTCATGTTACTTAAAATAACGAAAAGAAAAAATATATACACACATTAAAATGGTGCTTTAGATTCGTTATAAATATATATATATATAAATATATTATATATAAATTTATACAGCTATGCTGTATTCTTATATCTGAAAGTATTTCGTAATTAGATTAGAATACTCTATGTATATGTAAGAAAATTCTCTATATTTACATAAATTGTAAAAAATGTTTTATTTATTTCATAAATATTTTTATGTAGAATAGAATTTGAATTTACATATACATTTGATATTTATAATATAAATTATTAAGTTTATAAATTATAAAAAAAGAAAGAAAAAAGGCTCTATATTTCTTCTACTACTACTACTATTATTACTATTAGAAGTAGAAGATGATGTTATTTCGGATGATTGTTAAATTAACATCCGTAATACCATAGGCTCTAATTTTTGTTAATTTATGTGTTTATTTATATTAGAAAAATTGTAAATTCTGTATTGTTATTTCCATGATTTATAAGTAATAAGATTACTTATATTTTACATCACATTATATGTGAATTTTTTATCAAACATTTACAATCAATAATGATTTACAATTGCAAATGTTGATAGGTAATAATTATAAGAAAAAAAGAATTGAAAGAATTACGATATTGTCGTAATTTTGTCGAAACAAAAAAAATGTACGTACTACTTCTGAATATTATATTACAATACTATAAATTAAACTGAGGGCTTCTCAAGATGTAGACCCCCTTCCGTATTTGCGTAACTAATTTTAAAGTTCGTAGAAATTTAAGCAAAAGTAAAAAATTCCTGAACGTGTATCGACCAAAAATTAATTCAAAACCGGTTTGCCAACGTTACACGTATAGTATATCTGTAAATTTATGATAGAGAAAGAGAAGATGGTATGCAGTTTATACTCAGAGTCGCGAAAATATATGCTTCGATAAAGGGAAGTTGCCAAGTAGAAAATTTTGAGAAGTCTTGCATTATATTTATATTGGAAATATGGAAATTAATAAAGAAATATTAGAGATAGCACTGAATTTAACTGGAAGTAACTGTGCACGAGACTAATGTAATATATTTTACTGATATTTATTCTTAAACTTACCGTAACGTTAGGAAAACTGACGTTAACATGATTTCGCAGGAGTTTGTAACGCGAATTCATAAAGATATTATATTATTTACACACTATTGAATGATGTAGGAAATTAAAAAGAAAAAAAAAAGAAGAAAAATGAAAGAAAAAATATCAAATACAAATGAAGTTTTATCTACATAAAGACAATCTTTAATTTCATGATATGCTGCCTTGATGTCCACCATAGATCTCATAAGTATCTAATAAAATTCAAATCAATTGAATACCTTTTTTATTCCTAGTATTTTTTTCCCCACTTAAAATTTACTATAATAATATTTTATTTTTAAACAAATAGAAAACCAGTAGTAAATGAAGTAAAGAAAAATATCAATGCATATTAATAGTTCGTAATAGGATTATAATAAACGTAAAGTCTTATATTATATTTTATTCGAAGGTCGTCAACTTAACGATCATTTATTTTTCAAAATTAAAATCAACTAAGAAATAAGATAAAGTCTCGTTCTTAAACAAAGTAAATACAAAAATATAATTAAAATTAATAATAAGATAAAATGTAGTTCATATACTTAAACATTATAACAAAAATTTTAAAAATAAACTAAAGAATAGCAAAAAATAAGTAAAAACACGAACGACCTTCGTAATTGGAATGGTTTTCAAGTTTTTTCTCTGTTGAGTAAATGAAACATTTGTTGTTGAGATATCACCATTGCTGTTGAAATGCAGGTTCAATTTTTGTTGGTCTTGGAGAGAATTATTTCAAGGATTTCTCTTAATTAAATTTAGATTATTACCTAATCATATTTTCAATCTAATTGAAACAAAAAATCTATGACATACTTCTGTAAAGATCTTAATTAACAAAAAGTAACGAATGAGTACATATATATATATAAATATAATATTATTGAATATAAATCACTGATGAAAGCATAATGGCCGTCTTTTTTATATTTTTTTTTTTAAATTATATTGTTTAATCTAACGAAAATATAATATTTGCATTTATTATACAAATTGGAAAAACGACATTTGAACGAATTAATAAATTAATTATTATCATTGAAATTAATTGCGCAAAAGAATAATAAATGTGTTTGTTTAATTAGAAGCTCTCGCGTAATAAGAGGAACGTAATTAGAAAAGTTATCCTAAACAGTAAAAAATACAATTATTTTTAGAAGAAATACAATGTTCAATTTATTCTATGTTTTCTAATAGCAGTAATTTTCTCTGACAATATCCAATGAAGGAGTCGAATAATAATAATGATAATGATAATAATAATAATAATAATGATAATAATAATGATAACAATAATAATAATAATAATAATGATGATAATAATAATAATAATATAACTGTGAATTGAATTCTTTTTTGCGCGTACTATTGATATTGTCTTTTCGATGTGTTTACAAATTAATGTCTGTTCAACTGTAAACTTTATTTCGTTAGATTTCAAGAAAAAAATTACACGATTTTAACATCACATTTCGAATGATTAATATTAAAATGATATTAATTAGCGATCATTACTATTAGTTAAAAGTTAGTTATAATTATTAATACTAATAGTGTACAACCATACATTACATGGGGCAGAACAGCATTTTTTTTATTATGAAATCTTGTAGTTAGGCTCATCGTTTCCATCAATAATTCCCATTCGATTTTGGAACATTCGCTCCCTTATTTGCAAATTCACGCACTCATTCGCACACATTTCTTACTTGCTTACATGCATCTTTCTTTCTCTCTGTCTCTCGCTCTCTCTTTCTCATTCTCTCCCTCTCTCTCCCTCTCTGACAGCATTTCTCTTTTAAACACTACATTTTCTCAACAGCGATATCCATGGTATTTCCATATAAACTATCGAACCGGTTACAACGTATCGCCAATTAGTTGAAGTGCAATATATTACATTTTACACCCTATGTATTTTCTTATGAGAAATTGAACTTCTTACTACTTAAATATGAATCTTACATTAATCTTACCCATATATAACTTAATTAAATTTCCTATATTACGTTTTTATTTATCTTTTTTTGTTGTTGTTTGTTTGTTTGTTTGAAAATTATTGTAAAGCTCAGCATCTTCTTCAAGATCCTTTATCTCAAACGAAATCAACTTCAAGAGTGGATATATAATTGAAAATAATTCTCAATAATTACATCGTGATAATTATACGTATATACATACGTGTGTACCTTTTATAATATTATGTATACGTTGATTTATATACGTCTCCATCATCATCAGTAGATCTTGAACGAAGATAAAGCATGACTGCTTAGGATATCTCCGATTTTGAATAATAAGCCAATAATTATAAGGGCTGTGTTCTATAATATATCATAGATAGGCAGGGCAAAACATTTACGATGAAGTTTTATAATATGTAAAAACAGTATTCAAATTACACTTTATGCAAATCCAAATCCTTCGCTGCATTCGTGAATCGCCTTGAGTAAATTCGTGCGTAATTTGTCGTATGTCTCATATACAGGCAAATCCAATTGATTGAAACTATAATTAAAATATCATTTATTGATAAATAATTAAATAAACGACTTATTTTTTTTTTAAATTACATGATTGCATATTCGAATACTAACCATGTATGAGCAGATGGTAATCTATCCGTTGATCTGTCCTCCCGATGAATTTGGAACTTTTGTACACCATTCATTCCTTCTAATGCAGCAAAACCTTGTAAAGGTACTTTAGAAGTTCCAGTAACAAACTGTAAAAATTTAGCTCTATCGGCTTGATCGAATCCTCGTAACGCACGCCAAAACCATTGGATCTATTAAACGCAAAATATTAAATTAAAACACATTCATGAGCTGTAATAAATATACAAACTAATCAAACATAAACATGAATATTAATTATATACCTGCAGGGACGTGGCACTGTATTTATGGTATTCAGTGTTTGCTTTTAAATCTTCGATATCTACATTAGGCAATCCACTGATTAATAATTCCAGTTCCTGTTCATTAAATATGGAAATCAGTCTCTTCGGTATAATATCATAAAAGCCTTCCAGGAACGCAGTTAATCTATAAAAATAAAAGAAAAGAAAATAAAATAAAATATAATATAATATAATATAATAGTAAGCAAATTATAACATTCAGCTGTGCCTAAGTAATTAACAAAAATAATTGTATTTATAATAATACTCACTGTTTACGAATTGCTCTAGTCATTTTCATCTGACATACTAGCCTAATATATTCAAGTTTTGTTTCCTCTGTAACTACTATGTTACGACCATTTGGTATTAAATCTCGAACATCGTTAACACCAAATTCATTTACCTGAGAACATTTTCAAGTTTAATATACATTTTTCAAGTTTAATATACATTTTTAAAATAATATGTATTTATATAAATTGATATAACTTAAATGATAAATATGAATTTATTTACTTCTGTTGAAAATGTTAATTCATAACCAAGATCAGCAATAGTGTGTTCGGTAAGATAAACAAGTCCTTTGTAAAAACTATAATCTTCGCTTTCCATATCTGTATGTTTTACAAGAATTCCAAGTATATGTTTGTAAAAACTACGTGTAAAGTAACATTCCAATAATTTATTATCGTAAATAGCTTTAGCTGTAAAAAGAAAAGAAAAAGACTTCGTTACTTTCCTGCAATTATAAATATAATATATAGACGAATGATAAAACAGTCATAACTTACCGATAACCCGTCCAACAAATTTATAATAACACAAATGATTTGGATTACAATGAGAAGATGAATTGATCATATATGTAACCCGATCTCCAGGGCTAACAGTGAAGAGAGCATACATGGGATTGAAAATTTCTCTTGAAATAATGACGTACCATTCTCTCAATAAACCACCTGCATCTTGTCCTTCCTCGCCTTTAACAAATTAATATGTAAGTTACACCTTTATGATTTCAATACATTCTTTAATCCCTTGATATATAATAATAAAAATATTAATTTACCTTCAAAAACGATGTAAAAACGATTCTTCCATTCATCTGCATTTCTTCTGTGGAGCTCTCTAAACGAGTCTTCGAATACATGACTTCTACGTACATGGACTGCAAGTTCTTCTCTACGAATACCTTCATCCATTCGTTCTAATTCTGTTCTGAAATATCTACGTTTGACATCAAAATCTAATACTCTTGTATGATCAACTAATACAGAAAATGGACCATCGGCTAAATGCGTAGTTGTTTGTCGTAGAATTTGATTGAGTACTGTTCTGTGCGTTTCTAAAATAATATAATATAACATTTTAATATAATAGAAAATAGAAAATAAAAAAACCAAAATTTGTCATAAAAATCATACCAGCAAATTTCAAGAATTTAAGTTGATCCGGGGGTAGAGTCTTTTGTGTTGTAATAGTTGTATCCCAAGTAGTAGGACCAGTCTCCGCTTGAGAAGTAGTACCTTCATTATCAGAATATATAGGTGAAACTGGTGCTAAGTCTGGTACGACCTCGCGATTTTCTGTAGTAGTATTGCGATGTCGGTCACGTGACGATGTAGTAGATGATGAGTGGACTAAGAAAAATGCTTCTACAGCAGGCTGTAAATAAAATATGAAAGAATCATATCTTTTTAAATGTTCTAACTTAACTAAATTTGATTTTTTAATTCGATATCTGGAATATTACCTGTAAAACAAGGACGGCATGATGGTCTGGAGTATATTCCAATTCTAATAAACAAGCACTAAGCGTTTCCCATAGATGATCCAACACCAAACTTTCACTTAAATGTGGTAGTGGTGACTTTTCATCATCTGTAATAGAAATTAAATATATATATACATTAGGGTGGGTCAAAAAAATGACTTTTTTTTTTTTTCAAGTGCCACGCAAAAATGGGTTCCTACCTAGACACCTTAAAAGAATTCTCACCCAATATGAGCTCTTAATTTTAATAGGAAGATCCTCCGCATCGCAGTTTTTTATTTTTTTTTTCAGTCCAATAGATTAAAATTCATACCTCATTATTTATTGATTGTACAGAAAAATGTTAAAGACGAATTTTGTGGGAAATTTAATGCTCTACAAAAAAGGTATCTTATACTTTTTCCGTAAACCTCACCATTTGAATGATATTGAAGATTTAAATTTGATGATTTTTAGACAAATCTCATTTTTGCTTATGAATTTTATAACTCGACAATAAATGACTATTAAAAAGTGCACAATACAAATTTTTGTAGGAAATTAACTGCTCTATAAAAATGGTGTCTTATGTTTTGGTGATTAAATTAAGCGTTCAAAAGATATTCATCATCAAACTTTCATGTGTACTGATTTTAGTCCTTTGATTTCCAATTACATTAATCCACAAATTAATCCTTTAATTTCCTCGGCTACATGTGAAAAAATGACATAAAATTAATAATGAGGTATGAATTTTAATCTATTGGACTGAAAAAAAAAATAAAAAACTGCGATGCGGAAGATCTTCCTATTAAAATTAAGAGCTCATATTGGGTGAGAATTCTTTTAAGGTGTCTAGGAACCCATTTTTGCGTGGCACTTGAAACAAAAAAAAATAAGTCATTTTTTTGACCCACCCTAATATACATACATTTCCATTCGTCAATACTTGCGTATGTATTACAATTTTATTGAACTTACCAGTACGTGGAGGAACTGTCTTGTTATGCTCCGAATTAACAGCATTACTACTTTGCACCGTGTCCATAGGAACATCTGCACAAGAATTATCATCTGCTGAAACATGGCATGATAAAGTATGATCTAATACTAAACAATAATAGAGTAATAATAATGAAATCTAAGTAATATAACTACAAGTTGATATAATATATCACCTGTTCCTTGATTTTGACTGGAAGTTGTCGCATCCGTTGTAGGAGCACTAGTAGATGATGTTGATGATGTTGCTGCTGTAGCAGCTGCTGCTTGATTTGCTTAATATAGGAAATAAAAGAAGAAAAATATACTTTAAAAAATATACTTTTAACAAGATACAAATTTTTAAAAATTATAAATTGCTATAATTTAATATAATTATATATTAAATTTATACCTGCTTTCTTTGTACTTGCTAGACGCACAGATTCCCTTATCTGTACAATTACTTTAAGTATTCTTAAAAAGAATGCCTGACTAGAGGTCTTACTGACAAGAGCAGCCATCGATGGTAATTGGAGATCGCTTCCAGCTTTAACTTTACTTGGCGCCGTTACAATCACATTTTCATTGGTAAATCTTAAAATAAATAAAATAAATATTACAAATTTTAATCTTCGAGATATATAGGAAATGAAAATTAATAATTTAATTAATTGTGAAAAAAAGTTATTTACCTGTCTAAAAGAATTCCACGTCCACCTCCACCAGAACTAGTCGATGGTTGTTCTTCGATAGAATTTCTTCTGCTCAGTTCGCGATTTAAAACTTTAAGTTCTGTCATTAAATCATTAATGTGTTCACAGACCATATTTGCCAATTCCATTGCTCCTTCTAAGAGTAAATTGAGAATCTATTCGAAAATAATGGAAAATAAAAAGGTAAATTAGGAGAACATAATTTCTCATAAATAATCATGTATAATATATAATAATTTAATAATACTATACCAATTGTCTAGTTGGGTCTGGACAGTGCGATAAATTAAGCAATAATGCTGTAGCATCTTCCAGGCCTTCTTCGGAACAACTTTTACTAGTTAATACTTGTACAGCCAATCTCAAATGTCCTTCTGGTGCAGCGACACTCTGTTCTTTACTCAATTCAGTTTTTTTATTTTTATTACCTTCTTGTCGACGATATAGATTAACTTCTGTCAATCCAATGGAGATCAAAGAAAGAAGTCGCAATAGTTTGTCAGTTAATTGACTGCTTCGTTTAATAACCGACCAATTTAGCATTGAAATTAATTGACCAAATGGAGATGCTTCAAACGTTGTCATTGTATGTTCCAAGTCCATACCCAAGTTAGAAGTTGAGTGAGTTCTTGCAACAGATTTTCCTTTCTTAGAAGCACAAGAGTCTAGTTTTAACAGCATATCCCAAAAATCAGGAATATCGCTTTTTCCTACTTTTGATGCAGACTTAGATTTCGAAATACTTTCATCTTTAATATTAGCAAGATCTTTTTCTTTATCTTCAGATTCCTTTGATTTGATTGGCACAAAATATCCTGGGAAACTTTTTGCTAAAGAGATTAAAAGTTCTAAGGTATGTCTAGAAAATAAAATAATAAAATTAAAAAGAAATATATTTCATTAAAATAAATATAAAAGGTATATAATGTTTGATATACTGACCTACAAACTGTTGGTGCAGCTTGTGGATGAATAGCTATTATACTACCTTGCCTTTCAGACTTTTTACCACCATGTCTAATAATATGAAATACATTTGCCCTACAACCCAATGCAGCATCCATACTAATATTTAACCAGGACTGTGTGTTATTTCTTTGTTCAAATACTTTAGGATACCTGAAAACAATAACATTCTCACTCTGTTTCATATACTTTTATGGAATACATGTGCCTGATATGAAAAGAAAAAAATTCATTTCTTTACCAATAGTCTGAAGTAGTGGTAGGAAGCAAACTTTTTCTTTTGAATTTTCCACTAAAATCTGTAAGTATATCTCTAGATTCGTCATTACTTCTCTCCATGATACTAAGTAAGGCTTTAACTACCCATTCTCTTGTACTGCCATGATAACAAAGATTTCTTATCACTCTGTGAAGTCTGAGTGTATTAATTTTAGGTTCATCGACAAATAGCAAGACCAACAAACATGCCATCGATTCGTGATCAAGTAATTGCCTTCCTCTTAAACGTAATCCTGCTCCTTGATGTGCAATAGCAGTATCTCCTCGAGGATTCCATGATCCCCATTGAGCTCTCTGTGGTACTGCATGAATGGCATATCGTGCACCACCTCCTCTACCTATTCAAAATATATTATATTAATTAAATAAAATTTTATTTCTTTAAATCTGTAATAGATTCATTTGAATAATATAATAACGTATGATAATTACCTCCACTGGAACTTCTCAATATGCTCGATAAAGTATTCCCTTGACTGACATGACTAAGAAATCTCTCCTGCATCATATGTCGATTACGAGCTTCCCATTCTCTACGCAAATTTTGTGCCTCTTGAGCTAAATCTGGAGGTAGAACAGATATTTGCGATTCTTCCATATCCGTAAGGATCTATAAGAGAATAAACAAAATAAAAAACAATGATATAGCGATCATTTTCTAATTTAAAAAAAAATTAATCAAATGGTAATAAATTTACTAACTGCTTGTCGTAAGGAAGGTTGTAAATTTTGAAAGAATGCTGCAGCATCGACAGGATCTTCCGGATTTGCTGATGCAGCTGCATGTCTTTGTTGTTCCAACCTTTGTTGAGCAAGAACTTCTTCTTGAATGGCTGGTGGTAGGGCAGCTAAAAATTCAGGATTTACTTCAACTGGTCCTGCGAGTTCTTCAGCTGCTGAAGCTTGAGCGCGTTGTCTTATGCGCTGTAATCTGCATAATAAAGTAAATTATATACGATACTACTATTTATATTTAATTAATGATATTCGTGTAATTAATAAATCAATAATTTTAACCTACCTCAATTGTTCTGCTATTACTTCATCACGCATATCTTCTGGTAAGGCAGCTAAGAAGGATGGATCCACACCATCTGGCAACTGCTGTTCTTGCGATGGTTGTTGTGATTGTTGTTGTTGACTTGATGTTTCTGGATGTGTGCTTTCTGATGTAGAAGACGTTGGATCTTGGCTGACGATATTTGCACTAGATAATAAATCAAGAACGTTTTTAAAAAGAAAATACATATATATATGATCAAAGATAATATACAAAATAAATATAATATAATATCAATCTTTAATTCTACTTACTTTCGCTCTACAGCGGATGGGGTATCATCAGTTAACAGACGTCTGATCCAATCAGCCGAATCACTGCTCTCTCTTGAAAGATCTTCATTACCTTCTTGATTAAAATTTATTAATACCGGAGTAGGTGTACACTCTGGCATTTCATTAGATGCTTCGGTAGGATTTTCCGATTGTCCTATTCGATAAAATAATATATTAATAAAATTGTCAATCAAGATTAACTATAAATATTTCATATTACAAACTAACAATGAACATAATATATTTACTTAGTCTCGAAACTTCAGAAGCACAAGGAGCAAGAACAGAATCAACGATACTTTCAGCAAGCTCTAATGTAGGATTCCAATTAGTAGTATTACGTGGGTCTCTAGTTTCTGTAGTTTGTTCTTCTGGTGGTGGAGGAGGTCGTGGTCTTTCTTCATCATCCTGGACCGTAACTTCCATTTCTCCAGTTACATCTAAATATGTATAATATTAAACATTTATTAAATGATACAAATGCTCAATGTTAACTATAAATACACAGTAATATTATTTTACATATAATACGCGATATGTGCTTTTATACTTACCAATAATATCTTCATCAGGTATGCATTCCTGTCTTCTAGTTTCAACAGTAGCTTCTGTAGCTGTAACGAGTATTGTGTCATCCCTTTGAGACGTTGATGCCAAGCTTCTTTGTTCTTCTGTTGGAATTGTTGTTGACGGGCCAGCTGAAGATACGAAATCATTATCTATTTATGTATTTTAAGAGAAAACGTTATTCATTCTATTTTACTTACATTCGGTGTTCTTTGCACTTTCCTTTTCTTCCTTGCCATCTCTCTCATTTTCCTTTTCTGAACCATGCTGCTTCTTACGTTTTTCTTTTCTTTCAGCTAATTCAGCATTTCTATGTTTCTCAAGACTAGGTATCATTTTATGTACAACACCTTTTTCCATGGAAAAAAAAATATTATGAAACACGTATTACAAATTTATATATGAATTTTCATATTTTAATAGATTCTCACCAACACAACAATCCGGCTGAGAATCTCCATCTAATAATTTACTTTCTTCAATCCACCAGTGTAATGCAGTAGGAATGTTATTTAGGGTCGCAGCTAAACTTGGCCCAAATAAGTAACCTGATTGATCCTATAATTAATTTGTTGTGTCATTAATAAGATAATCAATCATATTTATATTATATTTATCAAATATATGTTTGATCTTACTACAAAGTCAATTTGTTCTTCTTCTTGATTTGTAAATATACCAAGGCCATTGTCCATTACAACAACACGCGTGTCTCTAAAGCTAGAAGCTAAAACTTGACTAGCTGATAAAGGAAGAGTCTGTGAAGTTGGACCTAAAAGTCTGTTAAAATAAAAATAATTAAACAACACTCTAAATGCTCGTTGAAGGGTTACTGAAGTATTAAAGTACCTTTGTAATATTACAGGAGGATTAGGATTACGAGAATTAGATAGTTGCAAATATTGATATCGACGATGTCGAAGTACTCGTTGAGCTCTAGGATTTCCACTATCAAAACTACCTTGAGTTATTAATATTGGATGAGAACTTATTCCTAAAATCAGAATAAATATATTTTTTGTAATGAAACACATACACGTAGGATAAACACTAAATTAACATTAAAAACAACATTAAGCGGATTAAATTCAGATAGAATTTCAACTCGCCATTGCCTTCAGAAAACGAAGGTGGTTCTTCAAATAAACCAAGTGGTAGAGGAAAACTCGTATTCCATGATAGACCAGGTCGAGTTGAAATAGGTGTAGATGATAGAGCATTTACATTATCTTGATTATCAAGATTATGTTGTATCATAACAACATTGCCACCATCACGTTCTGCAGAGGGAAACATACGAAAGACACCACTACCTTCACCAACATCTTCATACAATTCTATTCCATCTTCCTCATAATTTGACGAACCTTCTTCTTCCTCTTCTTCTTCTTCCTCATTTTCCTCGCCTAGAAAAATAAATAAAATGTCATTTAGATTTATATTAAATTTATTATCGATCAAATTATTGTATTATATCGAAACTATAGATATTTCCTTACGTATCAAACAATAATTAATGTATTTCTTACCTTCATCTTCCTCTTCTTCCTCTTCGTCTTCGTCGTCTTGGACTTCGTCTTCATTGTCATCCGACTGATTACTATCAGAATCTGAATCAGAGCTCATAAGATCTTCCTATAAAGATAATATTAAATTATTAAAAAATAGTAGAAAAAATAAAATAATAAAGATAAAGAAAAAAAAGCGATGTTACTCTTACGGTGGTGTCACGTGTTGGATCAAAATCTCCTTCCGCATCACGCATCGCTAAACTTTCATCATCAATATCCATTGGTCTATGCGATCGGGATGATTGTTCTTCTGCTACAGTAGAACCATCTCTGGAAAACAGCACACTGCTTGATTATAAGCATTGAACAACAATTGATTTATTATCTGGGTTTCTTAGTCATTCATATAACAAATATATAAAATATATTTTTCAGTTGAATACTACTCATATATTTGAATAAAATCATATATTATTACCTTTCAAGAAGTTGATCCATGATATCTTCCAAGGCAGCTTCATCTCCCTCTTCGTGCACGTGACTTTCGGACGTCGGTTCTAAACTTTCTGCTGTTACTGAAATATCATGCTCGGTGTTTTCCGCATCTTCGATGGTTTCCTCGCCAACAGCATGAGTAGTTTCTGAAGTTGTTGTACCGGTTTGTTCTCCGATCGGTTCTTCATGAACAGTTCTATTTTTTGGCTTGGTAAATTTATTAATACCTCCTGGCATTGGTTGATTAATTATACGAGATAACGTTTCAAGAGGTTTCAAAGCCGCATTAATAGTACCAGCCATATGTGGGCTCGAAAGATCAAGACTATGTGGAATTTTAGCTAAGTCGGTAATGATACCTTTCTTAAGCATAATTCTTACAATATAATTAACATTATTATATTGATGAATTTTTAACGATGCTCTTAGCTGTGGCGTTAGCGGACAACTATCAATCATGGTAGAAATCAAACCAATTAATAATTGCAATTGTGCATGTTTTTCCGCACTCTCTGGAAGTGCTAAGGTTCGTGTCAATGCCGCTTTTACTTCGGTTACTAATGTCGTCTGTACATCCGGTGAATGGTTACATGATGCTATTGCCGCTATTAGCGTACGTGCCATATTATTACATTGACGATCACTGGAATTTTCTGGCAACACTGGCAATAGTTTATCAAGCAGAAATGCAAGAGCTGTAGTATCTTCAGTAACTAATTCACTCTGACCTGCTCTATATACATGATCAGTAATAAGACTAACTATTGAACCATAAGATCTAACAGCATCAGCTAATGTCTTTAATATCGCAGACTTGGCTAATAATGGCTTTTTCGCTTCTTCTGATTCAACTTTACCATTATTGCTCACATCCGCATACATTTTAAGAGGTATTATTTGTGATACTTGATCGTCATCATCAAGCGGATCGTTCGTAGAGATTGCATTATTTCTGAGTACATCACGTCTTGAAGATGAGGAAGATGCATTGCCAGTTGCTGTGGTTGAATGTGTTGTCTTTTTTTCAGGACTTCCAGTTGGCGTTGCAGATCCATCATCGGGTAATATAGGAACCGGTTTGATTAATGCATTCAAAAGATCGCGAACAACACCAATAGAAACTTCTTCTATCATTGGTAATGCTGGAGAATGAGTAGGAGGCAAGGCTTTGACGACTAGTCTGCTATCAATGTCATCCCTTTTTAATACGTTAATATCAACCCTAAGAATATTTTCACAAACTTCTCTGTAAACTTCTGGATTCCGACATACCGCACTGCTGATTTGACGAGTCATAAACAAAATTTCTTTGTACGCAGGAGGAATATTACTTTGTGTTCGTGTGCGTATGACCTTTTCCATAGCAAGACGTAAAATACGAGGTTCTTCTAATGTATGTCTTATAAGAAGTGTACTAAGATTAATACATCCGATGAAGGTACTAGACTGAGTCATTTCAAGAAGCAATTTGACACCACCTTCTCGTGCAAATACTTCTGCATTCTTATAATCTCTCGTTAAACGCAAACATACTTTCATCAAGGCATGAAGCGTATCGCGATCAACTGGGATAGCTAATAACTTTACACACGCACGTACGATACTTGGTATTATGCTAGGATCTAAACCTTGTACAACAGTATTACGTTTTTCTTCGACTGGACTATCATCAGTATCCATATTAGAATCAGAACCAGAACCGCCATCTTCATTTGTACCACTGTTGAAGTTAAAACCCATAGTAATTGGTCTTCTATTGTCACTTTCTTCATTTACTTGAGTCATGCATGAAAATGTTATTAAGTAACGACGTCTGCTACATGTTATACGCACATTGGGCTCACCAGCCCAATATGCCTCATTAATAATTCTATTATTCATTGGCGAATAAAGAGTCCATTTTCCAGTACTTAAGTCGAACCATTTCCACATGCAATTTGTAACCTAGTGAAATAATTGATTAGAAATATTTCCATATAATAAATAGATTTTTTTTATTGTATTTTATCGTATCATCTAACTACCTTATGCATTAGTTGTTTTCTTTTTGTGAGAGTTCCAACTTTTTCTAAACGATCTATTAGCAATAATAAAGGTGCAAGCCATTTAGGAGTTTTTACGGTAATTGCTCCATCTTTATTTTCCTTTACGACCTTGTTCTTATGCGCTGTAAGTGGCACTTCACTCATTACAAGTAGATTGACAAGTTTGTCTAACATGACACATTCCTCAACAATTCGAGCACAAGGAACCCGCATTTCTTGGAAAGTACCCTATAATAATTTAAATAATAAAAAAAATAAACAAAGAATGGAGACGAAAGTAAACAAGAGAAAAGTCGATAAATCTCTCTCTCTCTCTCAATATATTTATATACCAACCTCGAAAAATAATGTATAGAGATAAATACGTCTTGATACTTTATTTGCTTCGTCACACTCTACTAATAGTGTTCCAGCATTTTCATCCTGACTTTTAATAATATCGATTAAATAATCGACTAAATCACCAATCTATCAAATTAATTATATTAATTAGAAATTTATTTAAATAAATATTCCTTACCATTAAATAGATATATACATTACCTCTCGTATTAATTGACGTAGCATGTTATCTCGCCACTCATCTCCATTTCGCTTAGTGATGGTTACCAATAAATCACAAATTCTATATACTGTATCAGGCATAAGATCCAAAAGATTAAGACATTGTGCTAAAGCATTACGAGTGAATTCATCTATGCTCTCTGTTAATGTTGTCTCTCTGTTGTCAGATTCTTCAGGTCCTGGTGTTTTTAAAGTATCGGTGTCGGCGAATGCCATAGCAAGAACTTGTGATATATCTTCGTCTTCAGTTAATTCTAACTCCATAGTAACGACACGGTTTGGATCACTCGATGGAGCATCCTAATTACAAGCATACACAATTATCATATATAATTGTGCCCATAATTATGAAAGTGATCTAAGTCATTTATCTCTTGTTTCGAGATATTTAAAGATTTCTATTTGAACATTATATGAATTCTATGTAATATTGAAAAAACAAACATTATCTAACGATTCATTTTTGACAATATCGTGAAAATTATATTGAATTTATTTAGTTTAAAATAATGTGGTGCGTAATAACTAATAAACTCATTTTTTTTTTAATTTTGACTTAGACCACTTTTATAATTATAGACACAATTGTTCCTTTTTAATTCTATATACATAATTAATACATAACAAATAAGTTATGCTAAATCTTACAGGTCTTCGCAAAGTAGCAGGATTTGCAAGTAAATATTCTGTCGCTTGTTCAACAGTCATTGTATGTAATAAAGCTTCAATGCAATGCGCTCTACTAAAACCCATATCCATCAATTGCCTCAAATGTTCCAAGTTAACATCGGCTTCTGGTTCATCTCGTCTATCTGATATTGCTCCACTCCTACTAACAGAACTGGTGCTACCACTACCACTAGCTGATACACTTTCGTTATTTTTTTCTCTTTCAGATCGTTCCTGAAGATTTTATTAAATTATTGAGATCATTCGTTTTATTATTTAAATATAACACAATCATCGATATTATCTTTTTCAATATTTTACAATATTTACCTTAATTATTTTTTCACCACGTAATATATGCCGCAAAATCGATAATATAGATTCGGTCATACGAGCTCCATAATTTTTTAATGGCTTTTTACCCCACATAAGCATCACAGCTTTAAATGCTTTCTGTAATAAACCAAACGTTTCACGATAAAAACTCAAAGAAAACCGAATACACGTGTAAGTAGTTAGTAACTTAAGTAATATTACCTTATGAATATCGGTGAGATATTTTATTGGATCAAACACTTCATATCTATCATACATTCCTGTACATTTAGAAGATACTACATGAGGTGAATCTAAGATTGCTTTAGGATTCACCATTTTCTCAAGAAGCATAAGCCAAGCATCTAAAAACTCTCCAGTCCCATCAGGTAAATTAGGATGCTCTAATCCTTCAGTTAATGGAAATTGTGTACCTCCTGACAATGCCCATTGGAAAGTACTGAAATTATAAAATGAAAATTATATTATTAAATATTTTTATTATATTTATATTTATAAATTCATTTCATTTATTTAAAAATCTACAAGTCCCTATAGCATACTGATTAAACTTACAAGAAGAACGCATTTTGTCCACCCAAATGGACAAACTTTTGAAGCATCAAATGATATGGATGCCTCTTTTCGTCGAATAACATCGGAGATGTAAATCCCACAGAACATATTAAGAAGGTCAATTGGAATTTAGGGATTGGCGATGGAGGTAATATTTCCCAAGACAGACCACGTGTTAACAAACAATTCAAAGCAGTCGCTACACTTCTTGCTGCTTGGGAAGGAAGAGCAGGAGTCAAAGGCATTTGTTGTCCTCTTCTTTGCCTTATAGGTGAACCCATGCAAAGCTTTAAGAAAAAGTTGATATTGTAATATATATTAATATAATTATAATATATATTAAATTTATAAAAGATTAATTAAACAATACCTTAACAAGTAGACCAAATAATTCTGCGAGTGCTCTGCCTAATCTCGATGATGCACCTAATAATGGCTTAATGAATTTCAGTTGATGAGTATTAGGTGAAGTTCTTCCAGCACTTGTACTTGGCTTATCATCGATCTATAAATTTTGCCAATATTTTAATGTTATAATATCCACGTTTTTTTTTTGCTATGCTCTATATTCATCAATTTATAATTACCTCCATGGGTATAGGTGGAGGATCAGTGCTGAGTGCTTCCATTGCAGTTGTCATTCCATTACTGCCTATATCAGTGGAAGATCCAGCACCAGACCATGTAGAACTTTCACCCTCCGTCTAAAATAATAACATTAGTGTCACAAGTTTGTTAATATACCAAAGTAAAATAATCCAAAGTATACTCTTAATTTACTCTTAATTCAGGTGGTATTAATTTGTCCATATCTTCTTTTCCAAAGTCGCAACCAGCCGGTATAATATCTTCGCTGCATAATGCAAGTAATAAAGTACTTTCCCAAACTAGAGACATATACAACTTAGATAAGCCTTTTAAAACTGTTAAACCCAGGTCAGATCCCCAATGATTCATAGATAAATTTCGAATCTCGCTTTGACTTGTTCGACAAACATGAACAAACATTACAATATATCCATGAGCAGCGTTCATAGCGTGTAACAATGGAGTAGCTGTATCACTTGTGAAAGCAGTTTCAAGATTTGGAGCTGAAGCCAATTCGTGTAATAAAACAGAACCAGCAGGTGATTGCATGTTACTGCAAAGAGGTTTTAATAGATTTAAAACCTCATTTAATTGTGACAATCCAGTTTTAAGAACCAAAGGTTCATGAGCCAAGTTCTATAAATAAAAATGACAAATTATAAATAAAAGATTTGAATTATTGATAATTAATTATTAATTTTTAACATTTTAATGTATTTTTTATTCAACATACCAAAATACTTTTGCATACTGAAGCTACTGCCTGAGCTGCTTGAGCAACAGGATAATCTACGGGTAAATTTGGTAATCCTAGAATAGAAAGAAGTGGTACTAGTCCTTTTTGCGCAACGAATTCTCTGCAATGATCATCCGTTGAGTTGTTACTCAATATAGCATCGACAAACTTCATAACATTTTGAATATAATCGACCAAAGCAATAGGTGTTTTTTCTCTTGGCTGAGGTGGCGGTCCAGGTTGTGCAGGAGATGGAGATGGTTGTTCTTCTCGTTGAGGATGAGAGCTAGTACTAGCTTCTTCTTCATCTTCTTCTTCTTCGTCACTACTACTTCCTCCGCCTCCACCACTACCACCTGCTGAATCTCCAACACCAACGCCAACTGATTGGCCTGAAGATTGGCGATTTCCACATCCAGAATTTGATGGAGAATTATCTGATTTACTAACACCCCGCCAACATATGTATCGTGGATCGCAACCAAGTACACAAAGTTCTTCAAGTAACTATGTACATGAAATGTTTTATATGAATGCATTATCATTTATACAATATATATTTATCTTTATTATAATAATATGATAATAGCAATAATGTACCTTAATAATTGCAGAGATAGCATCAACTTTTAAGCTTGGCTGATGTCTCATTAATTCGTCCATAGCATTACCTAAATTAGAAGCTGTATCACCAAGTGGATCGGCGCTTTTACGCCTCCGCATAGCTGATAAATAAACTGGTGAGAGAAGTACTTTGAATAATCGTTCAAAGGGACGGCGTTTGACAAATGACTCAAGACCACGTTGATTCAAACAAAGTGCACTGAATACATTAGGCAATGATCCTAACACTTCTCTAGTTGCTGGTACCTAAATATAAAAAGATCATTATACACTTGTATTTACAAATTTCGATGAATAACTTCATTACATTAATCACATTAAATAAAAATCATTTATGAATACAAGAAGCACTTACTTCTTTAATAAGAAGAGCATGTAATACAACATCTGTTAAACCATTATCTTGTAATGATGAGAGTAATGATGGTTCTTGGAAAACATATACTGTTACAACATCGGTAGCAAGTAAAAACAATGAAGGACCATAATATTCAGAATTGCTTATAATATGTCTCAAAGATGATGGTAATGTCCCTTCCATAACATGTCGAATACTATCAGAGAAAGCTGCATCTTGAATAGCTTTTTTAAGAAAATTTAACATAGATTTTAAAAGTGCAGCACGTTGTAATAAACAAGTCTTTCCAGTCTTCGCAGCAGAATAATCGGGCAATTGTTCATTTTTCTCATCTGCTTTATTACTCATATTTTCATCTTCTGAAATTTCCATTGGATTTAGAGATTCATCACGTTCCTCAAATGTATCATTTATCCGACGTGAAGAAGTTTCTCCTTCTCTGTCTATAGGTCTTTCTTGTACAGTTTGTGGATTTTCTTCATAAAGTTGTGGTTCTATTTCAAATGGTTGTTCTTTTCTGCATACATTAACTTCCATATCAAGGCGATTAATAAAACTGCCCAAACCACCATGAGCTTGAAATCCTTGCATATCAATATTTGCAATCAAATCTATTACACGAACAGCTCTAGTACCAAACTGTAAATAAAAATGTTAAAAATCTTTACTTTTAAAATTAAAACAAGATTTTTATTACAACACTTTGAAGAGTATTTTAAGTAAATAATACTTAAATTATTGTTATTTTTATATTTTACATACCGTTATATGTTCAAGTTCACTTCCTGGCCAATTGATTATTTTAAGAAGACTTTCCATCATACCACAACTGACAAGAGCTTCTGCTCCTGCTTCATAACTAGCAAGATGAAATAAAAAGCTGAATAAAGCTGTTGCCAGTGGCAATGGAAATGGTTGTCCATCTGCTTGCGATGATGTTAATGTTGTTATGCAAGTGCGAATAAGAACCGGTAAAAAGCCATGATATGAACTGGCTCCAGTCACATCAATAATCATATTTAATCTTGAGCCAGGTTTTCTGTAAAAATAAACAAGAAAATGAAATATGCATAACTTGTAAAAATATACAAATGTGTATTTTTTGTTTTTATGAAAATATTAATGAAATAAATACATACTTTGGAAAATGTGGATTACGATCTAAATGTATAATACTAGTTAGGGTACGTAATGCTGCAGCCCGAATTTCAACAAGATGAGGGTGTGGCAACTCAAGTAATTCCACTAATTCTTCAAGAAGTCCAGCATGTAAAAGACTGTGTGCATTTTCTTGCAATGCATTACTATATACTAATACAGATAATGCTTGAAGACGAGCTTGAACACACTGCAAACGCCTACGATAATCTGAGAAACTATGGGCCAGTCTAACATGTGTCAATAGAGCCATCTGAAAATAATAATAAGATAAATTATTTGAAAATCATAAACTGTGATATCATGTAACTACTGATAATAACAAAATATACCTGACGATCCTGGGGTACATTATAAACTTTCAATAAGTCATTCATTAATTGTGCTGGCGTTTTACCAAGTTTATCTACAGATTCTATATGTATATATGTTGCATAATTTGTTTGACCAATCTTTTTTACACTGTTTGATGTAATTGCACTTTCTGTTACAGCTGGATTTTCAGCATAGAATTCAAAATGTAAGGTTGTAGCACTCGGTGGAAATGGCTAAATAAAATAACAGGAAAGCATTAAAAAATACTGAAAGTAATGTTATTATTTTCATTAGATTCATGAAATTCATGTTATACCTTATCTGGGTATTCCTTACAACAAGCTGCTAATCCAAAACCATTTTCTTTACCACCCCAACTCTATAAATTGAAGAAAATTATATTAAAGTAATTATCACCGTCATTATTATAATTATAAATTATTTCTCTGATATATTAAAACTTGATCATAATAACCTCTGCTAGATGATTGAGTCTACTAAGAAGAGCTTGACGTTTGTCATTATTTAGACGAGTAATAAAATTACTGCGCTTACTGAACATATATAAAAGATTTAATACGCCAAGAACCACATGCATATCACAACTTGACAATAATGTTATTAGATGTTCCATACTGTTATACAGATGCCGTGAAAATGAATGTTCAATTAGCAAAGTAGTAAAATGGAGAACCCATAGAAGTAATTCTTTTGCCTGCAAAAAATTACGTGTTAATTATTTATTTTTGTAATCATAACAAAAGAAAATACATTATATATTTCTATTATCGATTGTACCTCTGCATTTTGAGGCAAGTCACATGCCAATTCCCATGGATTATCTGAGCTTCTTGCCGTAGCTTCCTCTAAAATACTATCGCTAAGATCCAAGACATCGATCCAATGAAATAGTTCACACTTTCCAAAAGTCCATGCATCAATTTGTTTAAGCTCCTCTAACAGTTCCGCATGAGAGCAAGAACGTAATTTGCTTATGAGAGCTTGACACTCGGCTGGCTATAAATTAATAAATTAATAAATTAATATACATTTCATTTCACATGTTTAAACTATTCTTTTTTAAATTTCTTTTCACTTAAAAAGAAATTATCTTATAAATAAGTATTATTACATCATCTATTTATATAATTGATTCTTTATCCAATAAATACGAATGTGCTGCACACACATGTGCACATACATATACACACAGACAATATTTTATGGCAGCTAAAAAAATTGTCTCTTTTTTATAAAAATAAATTTTTATCGCTTTCATCATATTACGAAATAATTTACATGATATTATAAAAGACTATTTAGAATCAAGTCTCTTCTATTCCTTACAGAAGTTAACACTAAAGTTAATATAGATGATTCTAAATAAATATAATTTACTTACAACTTCCGAAGTGCACTTTTTCAATCTGCTTCTGTCGATCTTCATTTTAGTATATCTTTGTAAAATCTAATATCTGAAATAAAGAAAAGTAGATTTGTACATCTTAATATTAAAAATATAAGAATCAAATAAGGTTCTTCTTTCCCATGTTTAATTAATAATTTAATTTCCCACGTTAATAAAAATTAATTCAATCACTTAAAATTACTTTTCTAACAAAATGCAAATATGCATAAAATATCATTTCTAATTACAAACTTTCACCTATATCTATAATAATAATTTTAAAAAACGCTAAATGCTTGTTGGCGTTATAAGACGGTACTGAGGCAAACATTCGAACAATGACTAATTTTTTATCTTGTTTTATTCTTTTTTTTTTTTTATACTATCTTCTACATTTTTTCGTAATATCAAGAAAATATTTATTCGTAAAATCACGAACCGTGACATTTTGCAAAGTCATCTGTAACATTGTCATAACCTAACTAATATACGAAAATATAAGATAAACAGTGGAACCATCTAACTATCATCCTTTGGACTATCATACGTTTGACAAACGCCAATTATAAAAAATTTGGTTTTAGACCGTAACGACGTTCTCTCGCATGACAACAAGGAAAGCAATTTCGTACTCTCTCTCTTTTCTCTTTTCTACCCCCTTCTTCGTGTACGTACCCTCTCGTTCGTTCTCTCTTTTTATCTTTCTTTCGTGCTCTCTCTCTCTCTTTCTCTCTTTATATCTGTCTGTCTTTATCTATCTATCTTCTTTCTTCGTTCTTCTTTCTATTCTTTCTTCACTTCTCTCTAGACCTCTAACACTATATTTCTATCTCTATCTTTCCAACGAGGAATAATATAACGAATGAACAACACAATCAGAGGACGTTGTCTTCTCTCACCTAACTTTTAATCTCGTCTATGACACCGACTCCTACTCGTATCGTATCTCTTTCGTTTATATTAACTCTTTCAACGTTCTTGTAAAGATTATGATGTGACACGTGCATTGCGCTCGTAACGACTGTAGAGGAAGAAGATTTTCACCGCAACCAATGGCCTCCTCCTGAAGCACCCTATGGTGCTAACCTGATCATCCACTACCACTACCACTACCACCACTACCACACCACATTACCACACAACTACCACCACCTCTCTTATATTATTATCCTTTTTCTCTCACGACGTACTGCTCTTCAATTCGAAATAACGACGAAGAAAGAAGAGTGGAGAAGAAGAAGAAGAAGATGGCAGAAGAAGAAAGGCAAATAGAAAGAGAGAAATAACGGAAAAAAAACTAACTATAACAGAAAAAAGAAACCCTCGATGGATAAATGTTTCAGTTTGATGATAAGTTCATTTGACTCAACGTCATTTATATGAGTTTATTATCGTATTTCTCTATCGTTATAATATATAATATATGAAATAAAGTTGAAAACGTCGTTGATAATTTGAACGCACCGATTTTCCTCTATCGTTGAGTACCAATTGCACTGTCGATTACCGCCATTTTACTGAAGCATTCCACGAAGGATAACCGTTTCTTGTTCCCGTCCTCCCCGAACCTCTCTCACACTTACAGAATATCTTAATTTGTTCTACAAAAAATGATTATTTTTCTACACTACACTGTATTCTGTAAAAATTACTGTACGTGTTATTGCGTCTTGAATACACCACCGCACTGGGAGGAGGGGAGAATCGCTAGCTCTCGTGGCGTACAAATCTTATACTTAATACAATCACAACAGTACACACGCGCACAAGCTTCCAAAGTGCCTTTGAGCACAGACTAATCGCCGCTAAGCTGTGCAAAGAGTGTTTTAGTCAACTATAACGGTTTGTTCATCCACCGTAGACGTTGAATATGCTATTTCGGGAACATTCTTCGTAGACACAGTCGCTGTACGATATACTTCATATTTTTCCCCTATAAATAACTAGGGACATTTCAATAATCGAAAAATTATTTTTTTTATTAGATCTCTCTTGTGTTCGACTAAATGAAATATCTCTTATTTTCAATTCATCTAATCATTTTTATTATTCAACGTTTTCTTAATTTTTTATTGAATAATATAAATATTGATTTAAAATTTATTAGATTCAAATGATCACTTTTTTTGAGCAGTCCTTAGCCAATGAAAAACAAGTTCCGGAGTGGGGAATTATTGATATACTAAGAAATCTTTAACTACGATCACATTCTTATAATTCTTTGGTTTTAGACGTTGGTATCTTGTGATGTATCCATGTTGTTTACGTCATTTCCGTTAAAATAGCGATTAGTTGCAATACTTGTGATAGCGTCCATTTTCTTTCGGCCATCTTACGTATAATCGCGATATTGTGCGTTGAACTTATTTTTGTATTAGAATAGAAAAAAATTGAAATCCCTTAAATAATAAATATATATATATATACACACAACACATATATATGTATATATATATACTATATATATAAATATAAAAAATATATAAATCGTAACAAACCGTACGTTTTCTAATTCTAAACTATAGTTTTCTTTCGATACTCGCGTGTATTATATTTATTTGTCGTGTGCTAATGCGTGGAATTTCAGAAAATTCTCCAACTCGCGCAATGGCGGAGGAATTGGATGTCGAAGCGATGCTGGAAGCACCATATAGAAAAGGGGTAAGAGAACATTCCAAGGCTACACGGTCTTTTATTTTTCTATATATACATATATCAATCTATCTTGTGTTCGAATTCCCGATTTGTTCTTCTCCTATAATTATTTCATTATGTTGATGCAGTACGGTGCGTTCGTATTTTGAGCGTATTCGTCGTCTGTTAAGATAAAAAAAAGATTAATAATCTCTTTTTCTCTCTCTCT